>NW_012102055.1:760294-782362 GCF_000951045.1 Mandrillus leucophaeus | reverse complement strand
AATCAAGTGTTTTAAACGTTTTAAAATCTTTGGCAGGCTTCCCCAGGATCAAATTCTGAATTGTCTATTGTAATCTCGAACTAACTTTGGGATGTTCCAGAGGGTCCTAGCACCTCTCAAAGGTTTATGAAAGAGAGATATTAAACTAACTCAGGCTTATTTGAAATATTAGATTATATAAAAATATTGTCAAATTATAAGAGAGGCTAAATCTTTTTTCTTTAATTTTTATTTTTTAAGAGATGGTGTATCTCTTAAATACACTTTAGCCTATTGCCCAGGCTAAAGTGCAGTGGGGGGTTGGGGGGGCCTTCAAATTTTATTTTTGGTTTACAAGATCAATGGGCAAAATAAAAATGTTTTAATACTCTAAATAAAAAACCTATACATTCATGAAACTGCTAATGTAGATGAAGTCAAACAAAAATTACATAAAATTAAATAACTAATAAAGATAATGTTTTTATAACTTTTATTTGAAACGTAGTTCTTTACCTAAATGTTTTCCAAATGTAAGTAAATTTCTCTCTTAAGCTATCTATAGTTTGCAACAATTTGGTGAAGTAAATTTTTATTTAAAAGAAAAAATTTACTTTTTCTTTTTACTTAACCCCTCCAAAATTCTGAAACTATTTGTAAGAATTCATATTTTTATGTCAATAAGAATTTGCTCTCTTCATGATAGGATACAATAAAAAATAGTATATACTAAGGCTTTGAAATGTCCTATTTAATTTGTTTATTAGGTACTGCAGGCAAAATCTAAAGTCAGTCCTCAATTTGGCTTTTTAGCCTCGAGAGGCTTTGAAACATCTGAGATTGCTACACAGTCCATCACTATCCTATTTGTACTTATGTAAATAATTGAGAAAATTAAACTTATTTTAGAAAAAAAATTGTCTTACTCTGATTATCTTTGGTAAAAAGTGGAAGACTGTAGAGAAAAAGTTACTTTTTTTTTTTTTTTAAGCTGGAATATACCTGTTATTAAATTGTAGCCCTATATATTAGTTTCAAGATTTTATTTTCTATCTGGACTGGACTAGATTCTGAAATTTTCTAGGTTCCTCCAATCCAAACTTCTTCCACAGAATTACTAAGAATGGAAACTGCTCTGCTCCTAAAGTCCATAAGCTGAAACTAAATAAATGTTAAGGAAAAAATATCATTCCTGATGTGTGGACCACACAGAATTCATCAAACTACCCAATGCCATAGTCAGAGATGTTCAAACTGCAAACCAGGTTGAGAAATTGATGGCTTCATGCTGTAGACAGCTTTTCCCAAGACATCAGAACAAGACTCCATATTATATTAAAACTTATGTCTCTTAATGCCTTCTTTTTTCACTTGGCAGAATAATAGTATAATTGAAATTATACCATCAGTAGCTTCTGCTGGTAACTTGACAGAACCTGACCTAAGAGATCCTTTAGTCTACCTAGTGGATAACTTTGGCAGTAGCCCTAATATAACTGTTGCTCACTGTGCTTTAATTCAGCCCGGTCATGGGGTGCTAGATGATAAATTGATCTATATTATTTATTGGCTAAATAAGGACATGCCTGTGCTATTTCTAATACTACCTACTGCACCTGTATACATTTCTCTGGGGAAGTTAAGACCCACATACACAAAATAAGAGAACAGGCCACATGGTTACAACAGGTTTTACCTAATTTTCCATGGGCATTTAATTTATTCAACTGATTTTCTTTAAGCCTAAGTTCATGGCTCAAAACTACTATGCAAACTGAGATCATTCTATTACTATTAATTTTACTTTGTATTTTTCTTTTTTAAAACTTTGTACCTGTTACTTGTTAAAGTTCTGCAGTGATACAACTTCTAACAGAATAATACTTGCCCAGCACTTTGACATAATAAACAACACCTATGAAACAAACACAATTGAACTTAACAGTGGGCTCCAGGTAGATTTAGCCTGAGCCACTCCCTCAAAGCCTCTCTTGTAGCTCAAATGTGGCTAAAAGGGTTTGTTTTAGCACTGATACCTGACCACTAATCACTCCCTGTGATGTGGGATCAGACTAACAAGCCAGGACAGATCCATTCCAGCAATGAGGAACAATTAAAACCTAACTACAAAATGATTAATCAGTAATGGATTCAGAGTCAAGATCTTGATCAAGAGAGAAGCGTGAGAATTGTCAGAATCAGAATGAAGTTACCGGTATTAAAACCCTGAAAACTGGAGCCAGAGAAGGCCATGAAGGGAGGGTTCTCATGCACATACACCTGATAACAATAACTATCACAAAGGCTTTGCAAAAAACACAACCTTGCATAGGTTTGACGTGCAAAGATAGTCTTCATAGACTCAAAGAGATTTGACTCCAACATGGAAATGAGACATCCTGCACAATGGCCAACTCTACTCTTCGCCTACCCGATGGTCATCTCTCCTTATTCCTTGCTAATAGAATTATAACTTTGTTTTTAGGTAGTGAGTGATAATCCATTGATTTCCAGGATGCCTAACCTCTCCATAGGAATGAGTTATGATAGGTCAAATCCAATCACAATAATACTATTTCTTTTTCCCATGGATTGGTCCAGAAATCAACACATGATCCAACGCAAACCAATGAGGCATGAGGGAAGCATTTTAGGGCGTTTACTCTTCCCATATAAAAGATAAGAGACATCTCAAGATAAAACCCTTTGCCTCCTGCCCATCCCCTATTGCTTAGAGGGTCTACCACGTGCCAGGCATATTTTGAACTCTTGAGAATAATGTAGTAAAGGATAGTCAATGTCTCAGCTACCAGAGGGATTATATTCTGTTAATGAAGACAGAAAATAAACAGTGGACACATGCTTAAATAGGTCATGTACTAGGAGGGGGAATAAATCAGGGTTATTTCACAGAGAGTGAGGGAATGTGTCTTTTTAAGCTGAGACCAGAAATAATTTGGGGAAAGAATCCTTTATCAAGTGAAGAGGTCATTCTAGAAACAAAAACAGCCAGTGTAGGTGGACTGTGGAGAGTAAAGATGAGAGGCAGAGTGGTGGGAAATGAGGTAGGAAAATGGTAAGAATAGATGATGTTAGAAGCCATTACAAGGAATTTGGATTTTATTCTCAAATGCGATATGAGCCACTGGAGAGTTTTAACCTGGGGACTTATTTCTAGAAAAATGTTAACACAAACTAAGGTTTTGATTAATTACCATGTATTTTAAAGGCCTTGAGTTGAAAAAGAATAATCTAGGTAGGAAAGACCCAATTTCCTAGCAATCCTTCTCCTGGGTTTGCTTATTTATTTATTTGTTTACCGAATGGCATTTTCTATTCATCTTATTCGATAATTTGGGTATTTAAAAATGCTTGGTTTTATTTTTTCATTGTGATAGTGTTCATTTATAATTACATGCATCCTTTTACAGGTTATAAAAGAGGAATTAATTTAACAGGTATTTTGTCATAGAGTTGACGAGTTTTATCAACTTACTGGGTGTGGCGAATATAGTAGAAAGTAATGTAAAGACCCCACTATACGTTCAGGTCTGCCATCTGTTGCAGTGGCCTCCAGTTTTACTGCTGTTAAACTTTTGTTAACAGTTTATCTTCCCCAATATAGACAGTGAGCTTTTTAAGGCAAAGGTCTATGTGTTTCTGTTGCTCCCTCAGAGCCCAGTACAGTGGCTCATAAGAAGGAAATGCCCGTACATTTAGTTGATTAATTATTAAGAGTCTGAGTGTCTGTTTTTCTGACTCTAAGCTGCAAAGCTTTGGGAAGAGCTCTGAGAACTTGTATTTGGGTCAGCTGCCCATCCTTGGGCCATCGTGGTAGTTAGGGGCCTGTGGCCTAGTTCACATCATGTCTTCCCCTCATTCCTTGACTAAGGAGGAGTGAGGGCTACATGAAGATCTTGGCATCCCTATTTAAACCAGCACGTTGGGGCCAGGGGGTGACTGTTTTGAGGAGAACAAACCTTAGATGTCCGCCTTACCTCTCTTCTGAGCTCTTCACCTACGCATGGAACTTTCCATTCCACATCTCCCTTGAATGTTTCGTGAGTACCTCAAAGTCAATGTCTTTTCCTCATGCTATTTCCAAACCTGACACTTCACAGTGTATGGCTCTGCCACATGTCCAGTTGCTCAAACCAGGCACCTAGAAGTTATCCTTAACTCCTTCCTCTCTCTCATCCTTCATACTTTCTTCCTGTCTAAGCCAGGTTTATTATTTTGCTCTGTTTCCTGCTGCCAACACCTTATTCAAACCAACATCATTTCTGTCCTGAAATAGTTGTCCCACTGGTATGCTAGCATCCACTTTTGTTTATCTCGAATCAATCTATTCTCTGTACCCACACTGTCTAATATAGCAGCCACTAGCCACATGTGGCAATTTATATTTAAATTTATAGTTAAGATTAAATACAGTTAAAAGTTCAATTCCTCAGTTGCACTAGCCATACTTCAAGTGGTTAATCAATATCTCCATGTGGTAGGGGCTTCCATATGGAGGCCCTTGTGAAATATCCAGCTGGAGATAAAGCATAGAAACTGTCAGCTGCAGGTGGATTGCTCAGAAGTGACTGGTAAGCTTGGCTAAAGCAGACTGTTGATGTCCAGATGTTAACACTCTTTCTTTAGTCCATTTCTATAATACAGCATGCTCTTCTCACCTTTTCTTGGTCAGCTAAAGTTGCCATAACAAAATATCATAAACTGGGTGGCTTGTAAACAACAGAACCTTGGAGGTTAGGATTTTAACATGTGAATTTGGGGGGATACAAACATGCAGACCATAGCACACCTCAAGGACTTCATGAACACTAGGCTTACTCCTCCTCATCCTTTCACCCTTTTTCCCAGGTGGCCACCCAGTCCAATTTGAGCACTTAATGCTCTATGTCTCAGGAAACTCCTCAGTGCCAAGCAAACCAGAACAGCTGGTCTACCTATCTTTAACCTGGCTATCTATTGCTTATTCTTCAAGTCTCAGCTTAAGTGTCCTCCAGGGCCTTGCTACTCAAAATATGATTCCTATACTACCACTCCAATTCTATTTAACTGACTCTCTGTTTAACACAATCTACTGGTGATTCAGATGAACAATAAAGTTTGGAACAATAAAGTTTGGATAACCTGTCCTGACCTCTCAGACCAGATCACATACAACTGTCTTCTCCATTAGACTACAAATTCATGAGGGCAGGGGCATCTCTGTCTCATTCTTAATATGCTGTGAACCCTGAGTATGGTACCTGACAAAGTGTAAAGGCTGAATAATACTTGTGTGGGTGAATGGACAAACCTAGATTACATGAGGTTAAATCAGGCAGACTGTGATGGATGTGGTTGCTACTCTAGCCCATAACCCCATGACCCACATGAGTTCACCTGAAGTTGCCCCTCTCGGGACAGTCTCGGCTTAACACTTCAAGTCCTGGTAACTCTCCTTTTATGCCTAAGTCCTTTCTATGAGTTTAAGAACCTAAGTTGAGATGGTTCTCAAACTTCAGTGGACATCAGAATTCAATGGAAAGCTTTTAAAAATACAGATTGCTGGGCTCCACCCTCAGGTATTCTGAATCAGTAGGTCATAGATGAAACCCAAGGCTTTGCATTTCTAATAAGTTCCCAGGGGATGCTGTGGCTGCTGATGGTGGTCCAGGAATCATAGTTTGAGAACCACTTTTCTCAAAGTCTTAGCCAGAGCAATCAAGTAAGAGAAAGAAAGGGCACCCAAATAGGAAAAAAAGAAGCCAAATGATCTCTTTTTGCAGTCTGTATGATTTGGTACCTAGAAAACCCTAAAGACTCTGCCAAAAGGCTCCTGGAACTAATAAACGACTTCAGTAAAATTTCAGGATACAAAATCAATGTACAAAAGTCAGTAGCATTTCTATACACTAATAACATTCAAGCTGAGAGTCAAATCAAGAAAACAATTCTATTTACAATAGCTGTTTATGCATACATATATATATACACACACCTAAGAATACAGTTAACCAAGGAGGTGAAAGATCGCTACAAGAAGAACCACAGAACCCTGCTGAAAGAAATTATAGGTGACACAAACAAATGGAAAAATATTCCATGCTCATGGATTGGGAGAATCAATAGAATTAAAATGAGCACACTGCCCAAAGCAATCTACAGATTTAATGAGATTCCCATCAAACTACCGATGTCATTTTTCACAGAACTAAAAAGAAATTTCTAACATTTGTGTGGAACCAAGAAAGAGCCTGAATAGCCAAAGCAATCCTAAGCAAAAAGAACAAAGCCAGAGGCATCACATTATCTAACTTCAAACTATACTACAAGGCTACAGTAATCAAAACAGCATGGTACTGGTACAAGAACAGACACATGGACCAATGGAACAGAATAGAGAACCCAGAAATAAAGCTGCACACTTAAACAGCCATCGGATCTTTAACAAAGTCAATGAAAATGATAATAACCAATGGGGATATTCAATAAATGGTGCTGGGATAACTGACTAGCCACATGTAGAAGAATAAAACTGTACCCTTACCTTTTGCCACATACAACAATTAACTCAAGATGGAATACAGATTTAAATTTAAGACCTTAAACTATAAGAATACTAGTTAGAAAGCCTGGGAAACACCATTTTGGACATCAGCCTTGGGAAAGAATTTATGATTAAGTCCCCAAAACCAATGGCAACAAAAACAAAAACTGACAAGTGGGACCTAATTAAGCTAAAGAGCTTCTGCATGACAAAAGAAACTATTAACAGAATAAACAGACAACCTATAGAATGGGAGAAAATATTCACCAACTGTGCATCTCACAAAGGTCTAATATGCAGAATATATAAGGAACTTAAAGAATTGAACAGATGAAAAACAACCCCATTTAAAAATTACAACATGAATGAACACTTCTCACAATAAGACAAATAAGTGGCCATAAACATATGAAAAAAAAATCACTAATCATTAGAGAAATACAAATCAAAACCACAGTGAGATGCCATATCACACCAGTCAGAATGGCTATTAAAAAGTCAGAAAACAACAGATGCTAGCAAAGTACAGAGAAAAGGGAATGTTTATACACAGTTGGCAAAAGGTAAGTTAGTTCAGATACTGTGAAAAACAGTTTGGAGATTTCTCAAAGAGTTTAAGACAGAATTAGTATCCTACCCAGTAATCCCATTACTGGATATATATCCAAAAGAAAATAAATCATTCTCCCAAAAAGACACATGCACTTGTATGTTTATCATAGCACTATTCACAAGAACAAAGACGGAATCAACTTAGGTACCCAGCAATGGTGGATTAGATAATGAAAATGTGATGCATATATACCATGGAATACTATGCAACCATTAAAAAAGAATGAAATCATGTCCTTTGCAGCAACTTGAATGCATCTGGAGGCCATTATCCTATGCAAATTAATGCAGGAACAGAAAACAAAATATAACATGTTCTCACTTATAAGTGGGGGCTAAAGACTGGGACTCATGGACATAAAGATGGCAACAAGAGACACTGGGGACTACTAGAGCAGGAAGGCGGGGGAGGGCAAGGATTAGAGAACTAACTGTTGTGTACTATGCTCAGTACCCGGGTGAAGGGATCAGTCATATCCCAAACCTCAACATCAAACAATATACCCAGGTAACAAACATGCATATGAACCCCCTATCTAAAATAAAGTTGAAATTATTTTTTTAAAAAAGAACCACATTTCAGTGAGGTTGCTCAGCTGCTCAAAAATATAATTTGGAAGGTTAGGAGAGTTCATGTCCCCTGGAAACCCTCAATCAATGGGTAATTGAAGTCATTGGATAAATGCGCTTCTACTTCCTGGACATCACATGGGATGACTCTGAAGTTTAAAGTATGTCTTACCAAGTTTCCCCAAGGGTCCCTAGTAGTATTGACCCCCAGCCTCTCACTGGTCTTCCCTTTATTGGGTTCCCTTTTTTCCCCTCACCCATTTCTGTTTCGTGAGATCTCCTCACACATAAGCTATCTGTACCCACGTCCTTGTCTCAGACTCTGCTTTGAAAGAAACCCAAGTAAGTCAAAGTCTTATATCCAAATCCTTCTAAGTCTCTTGACTTGAATCATTGATTTACTCAGGTATATTCCCACTGCACCTTGTAGGGAGCTCAGAGAAGTAAAACCCACTCAACTGAGACACAGGGAGGTGGTTACAATGTGTGCTCACCACACGGCTTACTTTCCTTTTGTGGCAGTCATCAAAATTATATTTTCAACTAGTGATGTAATTAATTGTTTAATATCTGTCTTTCCCACTAGACTTTGAAGTCTTGACCTTTCTTGTTTACTACAATCTCTTTTGTGTCTAAAACCATACTTGTCAAATAGTAGGCATTCATTGAATATTTGGAATGAGTGACATAATGAACCAGTTATTCATATATCAGTTAATATTCATGTATCAGTTAATATTAGTACCTCATATTTATAAAGCTGTTTACAAAGCACATTACCATAAATTTCCATCTTATTCTTCAAGACCATGAGAATCAGAATAGACATTTTTATTAAAATTTATCTAGAATTTATCAAGTGGCTGTTACGTTCCAAGCTCTTTGCTAGGGGCTGGTATACAGAGGTGTACAAGGCTGTGCTTCTCGAATGTCAACAGGCAGTCAAATCACCTGGGAATCTTGGTAAAGCACAGGTTCTAATTCAGTATCTCTGAGATGGAATCTGCAAATCTGTGGGTCTAACAAGTTCTCAGGTGATGCTTATTTAAGCTGTTGGTCTGGAGATGACACTTTCAGAAGGAAGGATCTAACAGCAAGGTTCTCAGCCGTAATTACACATTGGAATTTACTGGGGGCTTTAAAAATACTGAGACCTGGGTCCTATACCCAGCAACTCTGACTTAGTTGGAGTGGGAGTTTTGAAAACTTGCCAGGTGATTCTAATTTCCATCCAACTGATCCAGGATAGTGGTTCTGATATCTCAGTGTACACCAGACTTTCCTGGAGAGCTTGTCAAAATACATGTTATTGGGCCCCAACTCCAGAACATCTGATTCAGTAGGTCTGAGGTAGGGCCTGGGAGTTTGCTTTTCTAAAAATTTCCCAGATGATGTTGGTCTGAGAAGCACTAGTCTAGAAGTAAAGAGAGGCAAGTAAATAGGTAAGCTGCAGTAAAATGTCGGCAAACAACAGAACTGTGTACAGATTTCCAAGATGATGCTGATGCTATTGGTATGAGAAGCACTAGTCTAGCAGCAAAGAGAGGTGAGTAAATAGATGAGCAAATAACAGAACTGTGTACAGACAGAGGAAACAGGGTTAGAAAGGGCCTCATGGTCAACGTGGTGTCTGAGTTGGGGTTAGAAGGACAGGTCAAATGGGAAGGACTCATGAGAAGCACAATTTTAGCCAGAGAGAACATGTACAAAGATACAGAGATGAAAGGGCAGGGTGCATCTGGGGGAATATGAAGCTTGAGATTGTGAAGACATCAACTCAGAGCAAGGCAGTTATTGCTGGGCACTAGATATGATCAATAGGCTAGAACCAAGCCATGAAGGAGAGGCATTCCATGCGATTCTTAGACTTCATTCTCAAAACCACAGGGAGTCAGTGAATGGGAGAGCTAAGGTCACTGAGGTAATAGCCTGGAGGATAGTGACTCTGTGTCTAAGAAATGACAGATGCACCCAGGAATAATTGGAACATCTCAGGATGGAGACAGTGCGTATACAAGCCCGGATAGTGAACATCCGTGAGAAGGCAGTGGGATGAACAGAAACCAGAGTGTCAATCTGATGGCAATACCAACCTGATGGAGTTTGGGTCAGGAAATGTTGGCTTAATTAACCAAATTGATGGCAGCACCAAATAAACTTGGAGGAAGGTGTTTGGGACTGAAGAGGGGAAGGAGATCAAGGAGGTGAGAAAGATTTGTGTATATTGGGAATATCTGATGGGCAATTAGAGATACAGCTCTGTAGTCTGTGGGGTGAGGGGTCCAAGCAGATAATAATTTAAATAATGGGAGTGGTCAGATTGTGCAAAAACAAAATACAGAGTGAAAAGAAGACCCAGGGAGTAAAGCCATGTTTTAAACACTATGGTTGCATTTAAAAATACCCCCAAACTTTGAGGTTAAAAGGAACAAGGATTATTTCTTTTGCTCATAAACCTGCCGTTTGGGCAGGGATCAGTGGGTACATTACTACTCCGTATACTTCCAGATGGTGCAACCTGATGGGAAAGAGAGAATCCACTTTCAAGATGGATCTGGGGAGGTTTTAGATGCACAGCTCACTTATGTGACTGGTAGGTTGATTTTGGCTGTCAGCTGGTAGCTCTGCTGGGCCAAGGGGCGAATGGCCCCCATGGCCTCTTCACTTGGGTCTCTCCATGGACGATGCTTGAGCTTTCTCTCAATATGGCGGCTGGGTCCCAAGAGAACTATGAGGAAACTGCCTCACATTTTATAACTCACCCTTAGAAGTCACAGTATCACTTCTTGGTATTGCAAACCCAGCCTAATTTAAAAAGAGGGCACATAGGCCCTACCTTGCAATAGGAGGAGAGTCTAAGTCACATTGTGAGGACAGAGATATCTTTGGAAGATATACCTGCTACACCCTATGCTTTGGGGGAAGTCTGAGGAAGAGAACTAGCCCGGGTATTGTAATGACAAGTCTATGCCTGGGCTACTCCAAAGGTTATCCATAGAGCAGCAGCACCTGGTGCTTGTTAGAAATGCAGACTCTCAGCCCAGCGTCGGGGACTGGAGTCTAATAGGATGCCCAGGTGATGTATCTGCACAATAGATTTGAGGAATAGTTCTCTATACCAAATTAGCTCCTCTGGCTGCGGATGTCCAGGGCATCATCTCAGACCTCAAGTGCTTTGTAATGTCCCCTCGTGCCTCCTCTCCAAGTCCACTACACATAATGTGTCAAAACTGCATTCCACAGAGACACCTCAGAGGCAGGTGCAAGTGTTTATGAAGTGGTGTGTACACACTTCCTTCATGCTCTAATCACTGGCAGGACTTTGCAGGGAGAGCATTTTTCTAGGACATGGCAAACATCCTCTGACAACAGGCTAGTCCCAGCTGACTGGCAGACGGGCACTTGGAGAGAGCTGCTCAGTTCATTACCTTCCTGCTCAATGCCTCAGCCCAGGCTTTCGGGAAAACACAATGTACTTGAAGCGCCTTTGGAAGTCCCATTAACCCTTGTGGGCCACGACACAGAGCCTTAGGCCATCTGCCCCTGGCAACAGATCAAAAAAAAAAAAAAGAAAAGAGCTTCTGTTGTCATTTGTCAGAGTTTTGTACAGCAAGGGAAGTAGAGACAATTCATTTGGAACAAATAAAAACCTCCGGCCCCTTCTGCATGCTGATATATGAAGGCCACTAGTCAATTACAGATACTCCAGACCTAAAGACTGATGCCACCAAACATTCAGCATCTGATCCTCTGAGTCTATTTACTCATCAGTGATTTTTGAGCTCTGATCCTGCGCCAGGCACTGGGATGCAATAGCAAGCAGGCCACCTCCCTGCATGGGGTAGGGATAGATATAAAAGCAGGAAGCCACATGTTAGAGTGATTAAATCAGGTTGGTGGCATTCGGCCTCACCAACCTATTCCAAGGCTGAGTTCTTTAAACTCACAATCATTGCCCCTGGGCTCTGCAGTTGTAAGGCTGTGAATGGTGGGCTTGGCAGAGACTGGCATTTAAGTGTCTTGGCCTCTGAGATGAAAGCCTGTGCTGGCCAGGCCTTCCCAGCCTTGTCCTGAGTGATGACGGAGCACTTGCTTAAGGGACAGTTCCCTCACTGGTGAGAAGCCAGGGCATTTGCTGCCATTATCAACAATTCACATTCCTGCAGTACTTTGTACCTTTCAAAGTCCTTATAAAGGTAAAATGCCCCTTAAATACATGGACCACCCTGAGTGCTAAGGATAGTTTTACAGACAAAGGAATTGGTGCTCCAAGACAGCCCAGCTCTCTGGGGTTCCCACAGCTGGTCATCTCTCAGTGTCACTCACCTTATGCCTACTTCTCTGACCTCAGTGTGCTATGGTCATCTTGGGACCTTGTTAAAAACAGACTGATTCAGGAGAGTTCTGGGGTGGGTTTGGAGCTTAGGTATTTCTAACAAGCTCCCACGAAAGGTTGATGCTGCCAGTCCAAGGACCACACTTTGGATAACAAGGGCCTAGCATAGGGGCTGCAAACTATTTTTGTAAATACATACATTGCCCAAGCCACACGCACTAGTGTTGTCTATGGCTGAAGAATCTCAGAGTTGAGTGGTTCCAGCAGAGGCTGAAAAGCCCGCAAAGCCTAACATATTTACTTATCTGGCTTTTTGCAGAAAAAGTTTGCAGACTGACCCCTGCTCTAGAGTCAATTAAAGCTGTTGATTCAAATTGCCTGGGAAATTTCCAGACATACTGATGCCTAGACCCAACCCCCAGAGATTCTGATTTAATTGCTCTAGGGTGCAGCTTAATTATCTGGGTGTTTAGAGGCTCCCAGGCAATGCATATGGGCTGCAGGCCCCAATGGGTTAACTGGAGCACCATGTGGTGCCCTTTCTCCCTCTTCTCCTTTCCTCCTCCAAAGTTCAACCATGTGACTTTCATTTTTAGATTTGGAATTTGCAGCTGATTTCTGCAGCTGCTTTGGGAACAGATTTTAAGGAGAAAGTTAGAATGCGCAGCTGAGTACTGTGGCTCCCCTGCCCCCAGCACATTTATATGCAAATAGCCAAGAGCCTTGTTTTTGCAACCACTAAAATTGAATCAGAATCCAGAGATCTTTTTCTGTTGCTTAACCTTCCATGATTTTTCCCTCTGCTTTTCTGGGCACATTTCTACCTCTCTTTTGTTTTTCCTCCTGCATCCTCCAGTGCATGGTCAGCCTTTTGCTCTCTCCTTGTTAATCAAAACAGATTAAGTCTCATTTTCTTATAGCTGTATTTCCTGGGAGACATACGTATTTAGCATTCCCAATTTCCACAGGGAAGGGAGCATCCTACTGTGTAGCAATAAGATAAAATTGTTGGAAAAAGAAACATCCCAAAGCTGACAGTGGAGGTAAACACTTGTCCAAGGCTGGAGGTGATCTGAAGAGACCCTCTGATCTCTCTCCTTTTCCCAAAGGGGCAGGGAGGGACTTGGGAACAATAGCTAGCTAGCTTAGTGCAGATCTTCTCCAGGAGGAAGACTCAGATTCTGCTAGAGTCTCAAAGGATGCATCTCTTGTGACTGCATGATTACCTTCCCCGTCCTTCTGGCCTCATATCTGATCCTACCCAGAAGAGGTTCCTTTTGGGCCTAGGGAGGCAAACTGGGAGGAGCTGACACAGCCTCAGAAGAGAGGGCCTTTGTGTGCTCCGTGGACATTTTGCCCTGGGTGGAAGAAAATTTTCAGGCAAAGCCCCCTGAAAGCTTTAAAACTTTAAGGTGCTGATTTTCAAACATGGTTGCACTTCGGAATCATCTGGAGAGTTTTTTAAGAGTGCCTATACCTCAGACCTCAATCTCTTGATGTATTGAGTCGGGGGTGTGGCCTGAGCAGTGGTATTGTTTTGCATATTTTATTATGAAATAATTTAGACTTTCGGAAAAGATACAAAGGAGTACAAAGAATTACCATGCATCCTTCACTCAGCTTTCCCTCATGTTCATAATGCACATAACCACAGTTCTATAATCAAAATAAAAAATCACATTGCATGTAGTGACGTGTTCTACGGAGCTTACTCAGATTTTGCCAATTGCCGCACACATGCTTTTTGCCAGCGTCTCACGTTGCATTTAGTTGTCACGTCTTGTTCTCCTCCTTTAATCTGGGACAGTTCTGCAATCTTTGTCTTTCATGACTTTGACACCTTGTAAGAATGCTGGCCAGCGATTTTGTAGAGTGTCCTTTCGTTTGGCTTTGGGAAGAATAGAATGGAAAATTCCCTAGATGATTCTAATGTGCAGTTAAGATTGAGTACTCTGATCCAATGTAGTGGGGACAAGGCCATTATACTTAGCAATTCACCCTTTAGAGTCATATGAAAACTGTGGTAGGGGCTGGGGAAGAGAGTAAGGGTCGACAGAACCTGGATTCATCTCGGGTTTGGTCCCTCCCCAGGTCTTTCTCCCGCACCTCTGTTCTTTATTCTCTTTTTCTCTCTTTCCACCTCTATATCCAGGTCCCGAATTAGAGACCTCATTTGGTATCAGCCCAGCTCCCTCATGCAACACTGACATGGAGTCACTTTCAAAGTTGAATCATTTTTCTCCTCTGTTTAAAATCCTGTGAGTGGGGACCTATCTTCCTACAAGGCTCTCCATGATGGGAGGTGGTCTCTGCTCTACCCCTCTGTCCTGGCCACTTCCCACTTACTCACGCTGGCAGTTCGGGGAGGTGGGCACGAGTCAGCCTCCAGACCTTTGCTCCTGCGGTTGCCACTGCCAGATGCTCCTCTTTCAGGAGACCATGCTGCTATATCCCCGTTTCCTTCAGGTCTTTACCTGCTGGTCTGGCTCACCTCTTCCCCTACATCCTCACATCACCCTCCCCTGCTCGATGTGGAGGGAATCGGCGTGTTTTGTTTATCCCTACATCTTCAGAACCCAGGGGAGTGGCTGACACAAAACTGGGACTCAATATATATTTGTTAAACAAATGAAAGAAATAGTAGCTAGAAGGAATTTTTTTTAAGTTCAATAATTGCTGGAGAGGATATTTCATTTATAACGCTGACTAAAATGATTTCAAGTGATCTCTCTTTTTACCAGTTGCCCAGCTTCCCTTTGTGTTAATTGCACGCCTCCTTTGGCTTCCCATTTTTCCAATTCCTCTGTTTCTTCTGCACACAGAAAGATGGCCTCAGAGATGAGAATTGGGCGGGAGCAGATTGTCAAGTACGTGTATTTTCTCTTTTATCCTTGCCACAGTTATAAGCTGTAAAGAAAGTTTGAGTGCCCCATGTGACCCTGACAAGTCTTTCTGCAGTGCCTTTTCAGAGATAAATACCTCTGCTGGTATTTGAGAGGAAGGCAGGGGATCAGATACCTCTTTCTCGTAAAAATAATTAACCATCATTTTTTTTCTGTATGCTAAGCAATGTGTGTGTGTATAAAATTTACCTTTATTAAAATCGTTAAGTGATAAATAATGATCATCGGTATTTTAGAGATGTGACAACAGAGTCTTAGAGAGGTTAAATCAACTGGTAAACTATGGGGCTGAGATTTAAACCCAGATGTTTTGATGCTGCAGCCAGTGGTCTTAATACTGTCTACTATTTTGATAGTTGCCTATAAACCTAATGGAAATAGGAGTAAGCTGGCACTTTGCAGGCAATGCCAGCTTTGGGTTGTTTAGGGACCAGGAGAATATAGATATTCTGATTTTAGAGACTGAGAATTAGCTGCAGGTCTTAGTCATTGTCCAGGTCTGTTCATCCTGCTTCACCTTCACGGGACCATTTTAGTGGTTTGCAAAGTGTGGTCCCTGGGCAGCAGCAGAAGTGGCGTCATCTGGAAGTTGTTAGAAGTGCAAAATCCCAGCTTTTTACCCATAACCTCCTGAATGAGAAACTCTAGGTTGGGGTCCAGGATCTGTGATTGGTCAAGGCCTCTAGGTGATTCTGATGCTGGCCCAAGTTTGAGAGCCTTTAATGTAGTGGTTAGGATAGTAATCTTTGGCTCCAAACTTCCTGTTCAAATGACGGTGCTGCTGCTTACTGGCTGGGTGGCCTTGTTGCAAATTACTTTGTCTCTTGGTGCCTCAGTTTGCTCATCTGTATAGTGGGGATAATCATAGTACCTACATCATTTTTGTTAAGATTAAATGAATTATATATGAAGTTATTTAAACAATAAAAAGAGCTATTTCACATTAGCTATTTATACGTTCTCTGTTTATAATTATGATGCTTTCTGTTCACCAAAAACTAAACAAAACAAACAAACAAACAAAAAAACAGTACTTTTTACCCCCTGGCTGGCCTGGATCATTTAAAGAGGGCCCAGCATCTCTGAGGTTGCAGTGTGTAAGTCTTTGCAAGGCCAGGCTGCTAAACAGTCTAGGCTGATCTTGTTTCAGTTTTCTTGAAGAATAACCCAGATCTATGCCATGTGTAACCAAACGCTGTATTCCCGTGCCTGCAGATTGAGAGTCCTGTAGACCAGCTCAGTTGAACCCTTCAGCATTTGTTTGCAAAGCGGATGATTACTTAAAGAGGATGATCACTCAAGACACAGTGATATTTACCTAGCTTTTGCCTCCTGACTCGCTATGCAGAACCAAATAACTCAGATGAGATTGATGAGACCAGAGGCCAAGACAGTCAGGAAAAGGCTTTGTAACAGAATATTCAGAAACCAATCATTATTCATACCACAGCCCAGCCTTGTCAGGAGGCCAGAGATGAACAGAAATGTTGTTCTTCTCTGGAACATCTCAGGAAGCTGCATTTATAACAGATGCCCTCCCACTTTAATGTCTAAACTAAGCATGGGCTGGCTAAACTGACTGGCTTATTCATTTTTCTGAGGATATTGAGAGAGGGAGAATTACAAAAGGGGGACTGTAGGAGGGAAATGTGATTAGGTTAATTTAAGATTTGTCTAGAACACTAAAAGATAAGTAATAGCCAAGAACATTTGAAAGCAAAGAAGAGTAGGTATTGAGTTTGCCTTAATAAACATCGGCACATATTCTAAAATTACACTAATTAAAACAGAATAGCACTAGAGAAACCAAAGGAAAATGTTGCCAAGAAAATAGATCCTCGTACAAACGTAAAATAAGTATATGTTAAAGAAATAAACTTGAAGCAAAAAGATCTGGATGTGTTATTTCATAATTAGCGCTAGGACTAGTTTTTGTTTGTTTGTTTGTTTTTTGAGAGGTCTTGCTCTGTCGCCCAGGCCGAAGTGCAGTGGTATGATCTCTGCTTACCACAACCTCCACCTCCCGAGTTCAAATGATTCTCCTGCCTTAGCCTCCTGAGTAGCTGGGACTACAGGCATGAGCCACCACACCTGGCTAACTTTTTGTATTTTTAGTAGAAATGGGGTTTCATCATGTTGGTCAGACCGGTTTTGAACTCCTGACCTCAGGTGATCTGCCCACCTCGGCCTCCCGAAGTGCTAGGATTACAGGTGTGAGCCACTGCACCCAGCTGGTGCTAGGACTAGTTTTAAAGCTACTCAACCAAGTTATTCCCTTCTAAATACCAACTACTGAAATAAATTCAAAGTGCCTTAAAGATATAGGTGTAAAAAAATGGAATCACACACCCAAACACAAAGAATTTCTAACAAATAAAAGAAAATATAGGTGAACATCTGGTGGAACATTTCCCTATCTCTGAACAGGGAAAGACTTTTGAAGTTCAAAAGCTGCACATTTTAGGACTTAGAAAAATTAGACATATACACCTCCCTTGGACCAGGTTTTCTTTTGGTGTTCTCAAAAACAAGTAAAAAGTCAGTTCTAGGACAACAAGGTCAGGCAAAGGCTTATCTTACTGCATCCTCAACTTTCTGTACAAGGCAACGTAGAGCAACATTCAGGTTTTTCCACTCCACTATTAAGCCTTTGCCCAATGTGAGATTGCCATGAGCATCTAAGATATACAGGTGGTACGTCTTCCCTAAGCCACTGTGGCTGACATGGTCTTGGGGAATGAAAATTGAGGGCTGGTCCACAGCCCACAGCTATGACTCAAAGGAGGGAAGGTAGAAGCAATGTTAGGTAATAACCAAACATTTGTTTTCCTGCTAGGTACTTGGGCAAACTACATTTTCCAGGAGATCATGTGGGGCCAGTTGACCGAGTTGCAACCAGTGAAATGGGGGTAGTGGAGATGTATGATCTTTCCTATATCTGGCTGATAATCTCCACTCTCTCTTCTTGTTCCATGGTGACCGTGAAGGCCACACATTGAAGGTAGCAGCACCGCAGGATGGAAGCCTGTAGGAAAGCTGGTCAACTCACAAGGGGTGTGTTGCAAGTCAACCTTCATTGTGTTCACCCATAGAGATGTCACTGTCTTCCTAAGGTAGCCTGGCCAACCCTAGCTAAACAGTTCTTGCCATCATCAACTCTCAGATAAAAAGATGGAACATGGTAACATCAAAACAAAATCCAATCCCTTGCTCAGTTTGAGGAAGGATCAATGAACAGATTCCCCCTTTTTTTGCATTAAATATGGAGTAGGCATAATTTCTGAACCAAAAGGGAGTTCTCACAATAATATTGCAAACATTGCTTGCTCTTTCATCGTTCTTCATTAATATTTTTCTTCTGGGACAGGGCGCAGAGCCTCCTATTAACTTGTGTAATAATCAGAGTTGAATTTCATCTCTCCTCTACATTTTTCTCCAAAGAGAAAAGAAAGAGACATTAGCCAGGTGGTCAGCAGTCTCATAAAAGGGGTTTTGCCAAGTGTTTCCCAGAACACAGTAGTCAGTGGAATTCTTTCATTTATTCGGTAAACACTAAATGGGAACCTAATATGTGTCAGGGACTGTTCTGATGCTTGGGGTACTTCATTGAGCAAAACATATAAAAATCCCTGTCCTCATAGGGACTACCTTTTCCTCAAGCAGTGGGAGATTTTCAATATGGTTTTCTTTGAAATGAATTTAATAATAGGTGAATTACATAAGTGCCATGGAAAGGGGAAAAAGTAGAGCCAATGAGCAGGGCCTCAGTTGGGGGTTGTTTGCAGAATTAAAAAGGGTCGTCATGGCAGATCTCACTGAGAAAGCTTTGAGAAGACTCCAAGGAGGTGAGCAATGTATCCATATATGTATATGCATATATACAAGAAGATAATTCTAGAAGGGCTAGTGCAAAGCTTTAAGGCAAGAAATGTGCCTGGCATATTTCAGGAGGCCACTGTGGCTGGAGTAGAGAAGCCCATAGGGGAGAATAGCAGAGGATGAGTTTGCGGAGATATGGGGGAAGAGGGCAACATGACATCACAGGGAGCCCTTCAGACATTGTAAGACTTTTGTTCTTTGGGAGATTTGGAGAGCCATTCAGTCACATGAGACAGAAATCTGACTCAAACTTTCTTAAAAGAGGAGTTTACTGGCTCGTATTCCTGAGTCAGAACAAAGGCTCCCCAAATCAAAGTGTTGGGGAAGACATCGAGGGGCGCAGTTTGGGTCACATGTTCTCTCTAATCAATCACTGAAAACAGGGAGATAAAGTCCTGTGATTGTCCAGCCTGGGTCCTATGTGTGCCTGTCTGGACAGAAAGTAGGAGTGAAAGGCCAGTTCCAGAAATTGCATAGGAAGAGTTTTCTCCTGGGCTGAAGGGCTTCGTCCCCAGAAGCAGTAGGACTGGATGATTAGTAGGCAAAAACCATCAATGTCAACTCCAAAAGTGATGAAAGCCAGCACAAAGGGAGAGACTTGACTGTGTACAAACATAACAAGCGCCTGTGTGTCAGAAAATGTCACAATCAAAATTATAAAGCAAAGCACAAGTGGAAAATTTTATGCAGGAAATATGATAAAAAGATAATACTCTCGGTATATAAAGTACTCATAAATATCAATGAAAAATTAAAATCCCAATTGACAAATGACCAAAGAACATGAACAGATTAATTCCTTAATCAGGAAATAAAAATAGATAGAAATTTGTTTACTCACCTTAGTAAACAAAAAATGCTGGTTAAATAATAATGACAAATGTTTCTCATGCTGACATGTTTTAATGTCCGTATTTATAGGCCCCTCAAGGCCAGTGAGGGTACTACAAAATGGAAATTCTCACTTTTAGTTGCTAGCAGTTTGACTTTGCAAAGTAATTTGATAATAAACATCAACTGTCTGTGAACCCTGAAAATCTTCTTTTGGAAATATACCCTGATGTAAACAAAAATTTGTGACTAAAAGTGTTATTTGTCGTTTCATTTAAAAAATAAAATCAAGGAACCTAAGTATACAGATGACAGGGAAGTGGAAGTAAAAATTACAGCCATACGAGGAAATATTTTTAAATGACTTGGGGGAAATCCTTAATTGACAAGGAAATGTTTGTGGTACAACCACTTGAAAAAGTAGTATACCTAAATGATATACAGTATGATTCAATTACAGAAATAATATGAAATGAAAACAAATCAAGAATATTATCTGTGATTGTTCTTAAGTTTTTGACAATTGGTACATAATTCTTAGATCGCTAGATTGATAGATTGAAAGATCAATTGAAATATGGGTAGATAGAGATAGTTAGCCTGGGTGGCTTTTTGATATCTTTTCTCAATTCTGCTATGAAATTGTTTGTGGGTTTTCTGCCTCATGTTATATTGATCTTGGTAAATTTTATCTTTAAAAAATCCCAGCACTTTGGGAGGCCAAGACGGGCGGATCACGAGGTCAGGCGATCGAGACCATCCTGGCTAACACGGTGAAACCCCGTCTCTACTAAAAATACAAAAAAAAAATTAGCCGGGCGTGGTGGCGGGCGCCTGTAGTCCCAGCTACACGGGAGGCTGAGGCAGGAGAATGGCGTGAACCCGGGGGGCGGAGCTTGCAGTGAGCTGAGATCGCGCCACTGCACTCCAGCCTGGGCAACAGAGCGAGACTTTTTTTCAAAAAAAAAAAAAAAAAAAAAAAAAAATCTCCAATTTCTTTGACTTGTTATTGGTTTATTTTAAAAAAAAAAAAAAAAAAAAAAAAAATCTCCAATTTCTTTGACTTGTTATTGGTTTAATGTTTTAATAAATATTTTAATACATGTTTTAATAAAATTTAATATCATCCTCAAAATTTAATTTCTATGTTACTATCCTTTAAAAATTACTCATGAGTTAGATTATTTATCTATTTCAATGGATTTTCAAAGAACCCAGATTTAGTTTGATTTTAGTAGTTTACTGTTTTTAAAATTTCTCAGTTTTATGTACATATATGTATGTGTATACATATATATAAAATCCTCATTTTCTTTGGATTTTTTGTGTTTCAAAAATCTTAATTTGAATGCTTTTAATACTATTTTCTTTTTTATTTTTAATGCAAAAAATGCTGTAATGCACAATTAGAGCATGTAAAACTAAATTTTCTACTAAATAGTGCTTTGGATTCATCTTACATTTTTAACAGTGTTTGTTGTAGTTTGTTCAGGCTACTGTAACAAGAAACCTTAGACTGGGTAATTTGCCAACAACTGAAATTTATTACTCATGGTTCTGGAGGCTGGAAGTCCAAAATCAAGGTGCCAGCAGATTATCCGCCTGGTGAGGGCTCTTTGCTTCCTAGATGGTACCTTGTTGCTGTGTTCTCACATGGCACCAGGGGCAAGGTGGTTCTTGTCTATCTCTTTTATAAGGGCACTAATTCCATTCGTGAAAGCAGAGCCCTCAACACTTAATCACTTCTTCCAGGTCCCACCTCATAGCAGTATCACATGGGTATTAGGTTCCACCTCATAGCAGTATCACATGGGTATTAGGTTCCAACATATGAATTTTGAGGCAGGGTGGGGGTCACCAACATTCAGACCATAGCAGTGTTCTTGGTTTTGTTACTTTCTAAAAAATATATCATTTTATTCTTGATACCCTCTGTGAGAAAACATTTAGAGAATTACTTTTAAAATATTATAGTAGCTACTATTTTAATATTTATTGGCAGTTTTATTGCATAGTGATTAAAAAAATAAGGCCTTGGCAGGGCACAGTGGCTCATGCCTATAATCCCAGCACTTTGGGAGGCCAAGGCGAGCAGATCACGAGGTCAGGAGTTCGAGACCAGCCTGGCCAACATGGTGAAAGCCCATCTCTACTAAAAATACAAAAATTAGCTGGATGTGGTGGCAGGCACCTGTAAGCTCAGCTACTTGGGAGGCTGAGGCAGGCGAATCACTTGAACCCAGGAGGCAGAGGTTGCAGTGAGTTGAGATTGTGCCACTGGACTCCAGCCTAGGCAATAGAGCAAGTCTGTGTATGAAAAAAAGAGAGAGAGAGAGAGAGAGAGAGAAAGAAAGAAAGAGAGAAGGAAGGAAGGAAGGAAGGAAGGAAGGAAGGAAGGAAGGAAGGAAGGAAGG
>NW_012102055.1:721222-760178 GCF_000951045.1 Mandrillus leucophaeus | reverse complement strand
AAGAAAGAAAGAAAGGGCCTTTCTCTATGAGAAGGGCACAAAATTTAGGTGACAGGAAATAGCATTAGTGTGGAGTTTAAACCTTGAATCTGACCAAATCTTTATTCCAAAGCATTTTACACTGGAAATGACTAGATACCTTTACTCGACAAATTTAAATTCTTTTACCACAACTCCCTCTGACCATTTGAATAGAGCTTGGAAACAAGATAAACTCAGGGGTTTTTTTTGGGGCTGGGGCGTGGGTCAGGGGTTGGAGAGCAGCTACATTATTTTGTACATCTAAGTTGTGACATATAATTTTTATCTCTACACTATAAACAAATAAACAATTACAAAATTATTGTAAGTGTTCTGAAATAGCAAATAGGAGCTAGATAGGCAAACACAAGTAGGGAAAAGAGATCTATTTTCAACTTGGCCACTAGGGGAGGCATGTCTAGAAAGTGACATTATAGCTGAGATCTCAGGGATGACAAAGTACCAGACCCTTGAGAATGGGAAGAAAGAGCTTTCAAGTTCAGAGGCCTTAAGGATGGAAGGAACTTGGCCTGTTCTAGCAGTGGACGGAAGGCCAATATGCTGGCATCATCGTAAACCAAGTTGAGAGTTACCAAAGAAGAGGTTGGAAAAGAGGATAATTTAGATTCTTACCCTTTTTACTTAAATGTTTTGATGGCCTATGTATCAGTTAGTATAGGACAGGTTACCATAGGGTAACAAATGACCCCCAAATTTCAAAACGAAGTTTATTTCTCAGTCATGCCACCTTCTCACTCGGGTTGCCTGAAACTCCACTCTATGTCTTCACTCCTGGATCTATGGTGACAGGTCAGCCTGTCTGGGATATTGGTGATTATTACCATAGGGGAAAGAATAGAGCGTGAGTCTTCATGCTTCTGCCTGATGTGACACATGCCATTTCTGCCCACATATTGAACAAACGAAATTACACAGTGATGTCCAATTTCAGTAGGACGAGGAAGTATAATCCTCCCCTGGGGAAGGGAAGAGCATATTGGTATAGTTATCTCCTTGCCAGTCTATGTCCTTCTTATACATGTGGACCAAGAAGTAGAGAGAAGTGTACCGCCTTTTTTCTTTACAGATTCGCTAGTTATTATCAGAGAAATGATGACTTTAAAAAATTCACGCCATCAGTAATTTTGTCAGTGTGTAGATGTTTTAATTTTAAGACCTCAAATTTCCCACTTCTCTAAATTATAGCAAAACAATTTCCTTAACCTCATGGGTCCTTAATTTGAGGGCAAAGTTTAAATCAACTTCAGTAGAATAAAATTTTGTATTTACTAATTGTAAAAATCATTTCTTCTTTTTGTGGAGCATCCTCAGCTAGAGAAAGGACCATTTGCCAACAGTACCGAATAGCATAACCTGATGCTAATAATTTACCAAGTGCTTTTCCACACGTTAAAGTATCATATTTTGGCATTTTATTCATCTTTACATTTGTAAGAGAGTTCAGTTATGTATTAGTATTTACATCTTCTAAACGAAGAAACAGAGGCAGTTTAGTTCTCAAAACCCCACAGCTAGGCCAGTCTTGGCGAGAACAACTTAAATTGGTACCATTATCCCTTTCAGCCCTGAGAACCACCAGCAGAGTTAAGCAATCTTTGTTGGCACTTTTGGTCAGTGCAAGGCATGGGGGCAGAAATGTTGGGGCAGAAACGTAAGAGGGCCAGGCAAAGATATGAAAATTGTCTGGAGATGAAAAACTGCATCTAGCAGGGCTAGAATCATGTCACATTATCTTTTTTTTTCTTCTTCTTCTTCTTTTTTTTTTTTGTTCTTTTTTGTTTGTTTTTTTGTTTGTTTTTGAGATGGAGTCTCTGTCACCCAGGCTGGATTGCAGTGGTGTGATCCCGGCTCACTGCAACCTCCATCTCCTGGGTTCAAGCGATTCTCCTGCCTGAGCCTCCCGAGTAGCTGGGATTACAGGCTCCCGCCACCATGCCTGGCTAATTTTTGTATTTTTTGTAGAGACAAGGTTTCACCATGTTGGCCAGGCTGGTCTCAAACTCCTGACCTCGGGAGATCTGCCCACCTTGGCCCCCCAAAGTGCTGAGATTACAGGTGTGAGCCACTGCACCTGGCCATGTCACATTATCCTCACTGCCATTCTGAAGCATTTGTGTTGAGGTTGTCCATTGCAGCGTAAGACTGTCCTATCTATAATTTTTGTCTCATCCAACCTTGTTTATTATGGGAAAAACACTCTGGTGGTACAGCAGTTTGAAAAAATTTGTTATCCTTAAACTATTAAGTATCTGGCTTTATTTGATAAAGCGGTTGGCTTTCTTTATTGCCTCCTCAAATAATAACACTGGTGCCACTTCTGTAGGAGATGAAGGGAGCTACATTTGATGGAAAGCATATTCCATTTTCAAAGGAACGCTGAGTTTTTCCTGTAGTGGTTTTTTGATGACCCATTGCTAAGTTCTTAATAATTCTGTAATTCTGTCTGTTCTATCAACAGTAGACTGAGAATCGTTGCTGCCATGGTTGTCGTGTCAGCGTAGTGACTGGCTCATAAGAGGTGCTCATTAAAAATTCCAGCAATGGTCATGGGTTCTGAAAGATAGACCAACATTCACAGGACCAATGGCTTTATCTCAACGACTTATATCCTGCATCTTAGAGGCTGATGCTAGGGGTAAGTAATTATCTGGTATTCAGCGAAAACTTAGACACTGGGATTTGCATCTATACAAAACTACTCTATAGTTTAAAATTAGAAAAACACGGCCAACACGCTGACCAGTCTTAGTAAGGGAAAACTATCAGTAAGTTAAAGCTGACTTACAGTAATAATTTTACTCTCACATATATTTGCAGTCAAATCGTATTAAGTGAGTATTTTTCATTACTCATTACTTGTGGCTAAAGAACAAATTTCACAAAACACAGATAATTTCACATTATCCTCTCAAATTTTATTTGTATTCTGCTCTAACAAATATAGTATGAAGGCAACAGTTGTTTTTTAGTGTATGGCACAGATGAAAAGAAACAAACAGATTTAGAAGCAGTCCAGCATTTAAATGCTGGTTTAACAAAAGAGGCACGTATTATCCTATTTAGCAGTTTATACCAGATATCAGAAGCCATTTTTTTTTCCTTGCAAGCAACAGACTACATTTATTTGCGTTAAGTAAAAACATACCTTGATCAAGAAAATTACTTTTTTTCTGATTTTCCTTTATATCACAAATGTCAGGGTAAGGCAAATCCTTAATGAATCATGTAATAAAAACCCTATTCCCCAAGAAAATATATTGAACATATTCTGCTAACTTTGTTATTTTTCAAAGCAAAGCCGACATGCACCACATACAGAGAAATGTCTTTTCAAATCAAGTGCATCAAGCAGAACTGTATTAATTCACAAAGAGGCTTTTCAGTGTTTCATAGAAAGATTTACAATTAGCTGCGGTGATTAATATGTGACCCAGTATCACAGACAGTGATTCGGATGCCTTCTTTGTAATTTTTTATGAAAGAAGACTTGTCCATCATCTGAATAGTTACCAGCTAGAGGAAAAGCCCCTTTGTCTCTCCTACAGCGAGGACCATTTTAATTAGAACTATTATGTTGAAGGCCTACTTTGGTCCTCTGTATGCAAACATGACTAACATAGGGTTATTTTCCTCCCTCCTTCCTGTAACCCTTCATGCCACATAGCTGGATTGGAGTTTGGTTGGAAATTGACATCCAGAATTTATGTGCAGGAAAATCAATCAGCTTTTCAAATCTATTCCATTGTACAGCCAGCCAATGGCAGCACCAGCAAATGAAGGTTTTCTGTGTTCAGGTGTCTTTGATCTGGCTATAGTTAGATTGTTAATATTTCACTATTGAATTGGAAATTAACTTTATCATTTGTTTTAAAGCATAAAACTGTGTAGCCAAATAGCAACCAACAAGCATGACGAAGCAAAAATGAAAACACAATCTAATTACAGATTGAAGATAAATCAAATTCAGGAGTGGGGCTGAAGATATTTATTCCTTATTCTCTTAGCTTCCTAGATACAAAGATTACTTTCATTCTTCTAGAATTTTTAGGCAGATAATTCCCTCCTTCCACTTCTACCCCACCCAATTTAAAATAAATGAATTAAATGACTGTCATTGATGATAAGGAGAATGCCAGGGCTGGATAATTCCCATCCTGGCTGTTTCTAGCGAGGACATTAGGTCTCTTCCATCATTGTTCATTAGAAAATCTCTGTCCCTCTGTTTCCCTCATGTTTTTTTCAACTGTAACTCATTACTGAGGCTGAGTAGCACTAACATTTGGGAGTCACGAGAAAAACGAGCTTCTAGCAGATTGTACTTGTCAAACACTTCACAAGAATGATGGCAACTTTCAACTGAGTTATAAAGATGGCGTGAAATATAGAAACTGTCAATATTTGGATGACATCATTTCTTGGATTCCTTAAAATGAGCCTTTTCTTTGCTTTTCCAAAAAGCAACATCTAATGGCAATAGAGGATATAGATGCTTCCATATCAAACTGGAATAGCAACAGAAGGCCATAATCCCACATTATGAGGTCACGTAAATGTCATTCTTGCTGATGTCTTCATTTTATTTAAAAAAGTTTTGTTAGAATATATGGCGTATGCTGAAGTATAACTTGTTAACTATTCCAGTATATCAAATAAGCCATCCAGAAGGGGTAACAAATTCAGAAAGGCTAAAACTAAAGTCATAGGAAGATAAGAAGATGAATTTTCCATCGAAAAAGTACAAAACTGAAGAATTTGATGGAATATTTAGAAAACAGAGCATCCTTTTATTTTAGAAATAATACTCAATCCACTCTTTTTCTCCCTCTGTTAGGAAAAACAATATAAATAAGTTTTAACTCTAAAGCCCTTATAAGGAAGATGGATTTAAGAAGATATGAAACAAACGATATGTTTCCACTGAAAACAATGACATGACTTTGGAACCCGGGGAGGCTGTGGGAAGTAGGCGTCTGGCCTTATACTGGCTCTAGGATAGATACCGGTGACGACACCTGGCCTCCTCAAGATCGCCATCCCTTGTGCCCACTGGCATCTTGGGTTTTTAGTACTGCTGTTCCCCTTCAGGGCTGTATCCTCCCCTTCAGGGTTTTCTGGGTGAGGGGAACAACCATCAAATCAGCCTTGAACTTGGCATAAACAAGTGACACCATTTAAACACAGACCAGGAAGACAGAACTGCAAGCAAAAACTCTAATTTCCTGTAATTTCAAATGAGACTACTCTGTGGGCTGTCAAGCCCTGGGTGAAGACAGGATGTTCTTTTATGGAAAACATACAGAGATTTCAGGAGGAGCTTTTGATATTCATAGGCGTATGTTTGGGTCCTAAATGCAGTGCCCCTTGTCTTAGCTTTTAACTGCAACACCTAGCAAAGGGCCATCCTTTACAGTTATCTGGCGAAGAGTCACCTCTCACTGGTGGTCTCCATGTGAAGACCTCGTGAACCAAGTAAGCTCTGCTGAAAGTCAATGCGAAAGAAGGATGCACCTGCCACCCTGGTTAGGAAGGAAGAGACCCAGATGGCTGCCAGGGCCCACCCTTCTGTTATGCCTCTGCACTCTGCTCTGGAAAAAATTCACCTTCCATATTTCTCATTAGCCACTTGGAATAAACTGTGCCTTGGGAATCCCTGAAGAAAATATTTTCACCTCACTGTCCAGACCTTTTCCAAGTGGTTTCCAAGGCTTTTGCCCATTTTCTATCCTGCCTCCTCTGTCTGGGGATTATACTGCTGCTGGGCCCATTGATTCCTAAAATGTAGCCTGCAGCTCATTAAACAACTGTCTTCCTCCCCTTCCTTTGAATACACCACTGTGTGACCAGCTTTGTGAAATAACCAAGAAAGCAGACGGGGCCAGGATACACATGTGATTGTTCAACCAAGCCACTGTGACCCTGGGGCCAAGTTGTAAGAGAAAAGACAGAGATTACAAGGATAATGCCTGAAAGATGCGTTAACGTGGATCCCTCCACCAAATTAAAGGAATTTTTTTTCTTTTTTTCTTTCTTTTTCTGCAGATAAACGGAACAAAATGCAGCTGGAGAAATTAGAGTAAAGGATTCCCCGTCCTTCTGTGGGACTTGCCTTCCCCCCACCCCCACCCTCCTCCACAGCGTGTGCTGCTATCTTCCCGAACTCCCCCAGAGCCAGGAGAGGCCTTGCGATACCGAGGATTGTCATTTAGTTCCATTTCTTTGTTCCTTCGCTTCATCTTGTGCCCCTGCTGAAGACAAAGAGAAGCCATTTGTTAGATTAAAGATAAGACACCTTCACAGGCTTAGCAAGGAATACCTTTTTAATACAGCCATTAAATGTCTCTCACCCCTCACATAGGCCCAGGAATATCTTATTTGACTATCAAAGAGCTTTGGATATCTGAGCTGTAATTGCTGGCACATGATATCTTTAAAGAGCATATAAATCACTGCTAATAAATGTATGCCACATTGACAACGAGCTTTGGCTGATGGGGACGATTCACTCAATTCTTCAAAGTATTCTTTGAAAACTGTGACCCTGAGTTGATGTGGCTTCCCTTTTCAGGCCCATGCACACGCTCTAGTTTCCAGGGATCAGCATATAAAAATAACAATTTTCATAATGCTGCTTTGCAAAAGTCATTGATGGTTATGCCATCACTTCAGACTGTATTTATTAAATTATCTGCCTTTTTCACTACCCATGAGGGAATGCTAAGAAGACACTGTGCCCCAGAAGAGCCTATACGTTTTATTTTTTTAGATTTTTAAAATTGAGGTGTAATCCGCCTACAGGAAAACAGATCTTAAGCATACATTTCAATCTGTTTTGAAAAATGCATACATTAAACCCACACCACCATCAAGATATACATTATATCATCACCCCAGAAAGTTCCCTTCCCTATTACCCCACTCCTGCTGGAACGAACAAATGATCTGATTTCTATCTCCATAAATTAGTTCTTTTCTGCCCTAGAACTCCCTGCAAATGGAATCATACAAGTATCTCCTTGTGTCTATCTCCTTTCACTCAGCGTAATGCTTCTGAGATTCGTTCATGTTGCTGCTTTGTTAATCTGTTCCTCTTCGTTGCTAACTAGAATTCCCATGTATGTATATGTCACTTTTTAAAGTTCATTTTCCTGCTGCTAGACATTTGTGTCGTGTTAAGTTTGGGGCTTTTGTGAGCACATCTGCTATGCATATTCTTGTACAAGGCTTTTGTGAATAGAGGTTTTCATTTCTCTCAAATAGGAACAGAATTGTTGGGTCACAGGATGGATATATACTTAATTTTACCAGAAACTAACAGTTTTTTAAAATGTGGTTGAACCATTTTATATGTTCCCCAGCCACGTGTAAGAGTTCTAGCTGCTCCACATCCTCTGTAACATTTGGTGGTGTTAACTTTATAATTCAACACTAGTGGGAGCATGGCGGGATTTCATTGTGGTTCTGTATTTTATATCTGCGGTCCCTGGTTTTCAGTAATCTCAGTCCAAATTAAATTAAGCCTGGAGAGGCTTGGTGGGTATCAATCAAATACATAGCCCTACACTGCTTTATCTCCTTGTAGAACTCTTATTGAACTTAACATGTCTTGGTTATTCTCTTGCTCTCCTTCCTGTCTCTTCGTGTGTCTTTTATATTACTACATTTTAATTTGTTTTTTCTATTGCTGTTAATTATTTAGTGTTGCTCTTTTCTGATTGTTTTATGTCTGCTTTTAACTGTTTTGTCATTCTAATGTAGCTATTTTATAAAATCTTCAAAATTCCCTACTCTCTTATATTCTCATAGTGCTAATTGTCCTGTAATTTTACCTACTGATTCTCACTCAAAATGGATCATTTCCTTGTGTGTTCTGTAAGTCTTAAAACTGTAAATTCAGCTTCAGAATTTGTTTTTCTTTTGCAGAAATTCCATGGGGTAGTTTCATATTTCCACTTGCCACATACACCAGGGATCACACTGGTCTGTAATCAATTATTAAGTTCATTTTTCAATTTGTTTATTACTGCATGACTTTGGATCACATAAAATTGTGTTTCAAACTCACAGTGTATTTGTGGTTTCTATCTATCTCGGGAGCCTTTTTCTTTCCCCATGCAGTACCTGGTGCAGATCCAAGTCTTTCTGTTAATTTCTTGAGCTGGAAGTCCCAGATTTATTTATGTAGAGGTATCAGTTCCAACTCCTTACCTTGAGTGGTTCAAGGTCCAAGGTGGGCATTAAAATGCAAGACTGTGGCCATAAAGGCCTGTCTCTGTATCAACAATCTGAAGCCCAAAATTTAGTGGCTTATAATATGAGTGATTCATTATTTCTCATGATTTTACCATCTGGCCTTGACTCAGCTGGGCAGTTCATCTGCTTGAGGTGGTACCTGCTGGGGCCAGAACATCTGAAAGGGACTCTCATTTTCTAGGACTTTTCTCCATGTGACTTCCTTCATTCTATAGGATAACCTGGGCTTCTCCCAAGGTGTCTGGATTCCAGGCAGCGAGCATTATGAGAGTGCAAAAATGGAAGTTACAAGCCTCTTAAAGCTCAACCTAGAAGCCACATTCAGTCTTCCATGTTTCTCCAGAACCAAAGGTTCAGATTCCATAACCATCTTTACTGCGCTCAAATACTTGTTGGAAAACATTTACATTTGGAAAGTGTTCCATTGATTCATTTAACCCTCCCCCTGTTGTATCCTTATGCTACCCCTGATTTTTTACAATTACAAATTATACAACGCCAAACATTCTTGTATTATGTCTTTGAACTCTCTATTTCACTGTATTTCTTTAATTTCCTGGAAGGTATGATTCATGGAGCAAAGGTTCCTTCTTCCTGTCAAATGACCAGATCACCTTAACAAACCCTTCTGTGTAAATATTGCTGTGGGAGTCAGTGATGTTGCACAAGTCATTCATTCTGCCTCTGTGACAACTGTGTCCAGAAACTTGCTATTGCTTAGGGAGCAGAATTTTGAATTGGAGTATTTAAATTTCCATTTATGAGCCAGGTGACCCTGTGCATGTCACTTCTCCTTCCTAGAATTTAGTTTCCTTAAACTAATTTTGGACTTTAAGTTTTGATACCTGGACTATAATCCCAGCACTTTGGGAGGCTGAGGCAGGTAGATCACTTGAGGTCAGGAATTCAAGACCAGCCTGGCCAACATGGCAAAACCCTATCTCTATTAAAAATACAAAAAATTAGCCAGTCACGGTGGTATGCAACTGTAATCCCAGCTACTCAGGAGGCTGAGGCATGAGAATCACTTGAACCAGGGAGGCGGAGGTTGCAGTGAGCCAAGATCGTGCCACTACACTGTATACCGGGTGACAGAGTGAGACTGTGTCTCAAAAAAAAAAAAAAACAAAACAACAACAACAACAACAAAACAAAGGGTTTTGACACCTGATTCATTTGGGTTAACATATAAGTTCATTTTTATTTTCAAGAAAAATATCATTTTGATATTAACCAGGAAAAACAGAGTAATCCTGGCACTTTATCTGGATACTGGTCACACAGGAAAGTAATAATGTCTGTAAGAAAAAAAATCTAGACAAGAAGTCTATAGTTTATTGGCAGCAAAAGGGTAAAAGGAAAGGAAACACCGAGGTGCTTGCATTTAAATTGTTCAGGTTTAGTCTCACTTCATTACTTTTTAATGGAAACTCCTCAACCATATCATTTCTGCAGCTTAGCAGGATATTTTAAATATATAAAGAAAGTAAAAAAAAAAAAAAAAGAAATGTTTATAAGAACATGTTTGTATGAGCTTATACTTTTTAGCAGTCTTATGCTATACATGCATTACACAGATACCATTACATTTAGTTTTAAAGGATGTTCAAGACCATACAGAAAGAAGACATGTATTCTTTCACGCATTCCCAAACTTCATTCTTCCGTGATGCTGGAGCACAAAAATGGTACAGCCAAGCCTCTTAGGAAAGTGTAGAGAACCATCAAGAACATGCAGGGAGTGCAAGGAGGTATAGGGGGAGGTATAGGGGGCAAGGGTGTCAACGTATCATTTGTGCCTTACACTTGATGACCCATGATTCATTTATTCCATAGGTTTTTTTTTTTTTTTCAACTAAATATTTTAAACCAAGAGTTGGAACAGTTATAAAAGCAAGCATGATTTCCTTCTTCTAATTCTTCTCATCAGCCCTCAGGGTATGGAAGAGGATTACAGACCATTCATGTAGCAGTGTAAAGGAGGCTTAGCATGACTAGCTCCATTTTGCTCCCCGCTGCCCCCGTCCAGTGATATCTTTTAGGTTAATTGCTTTTGCTCATCTCTTCATGTAGGGTGAGCTAACAATGGCAGGAATTTAGTTTATAGTTTAACTTTAAAGCAAAGATGACAATAGTTCCTTCCCAAAACTAACCACGCAAGAGATAAAGACAGTAAGCACACAAGTAACAACATTATGTTAAAGATTTATAGGAGCAATGTGACCTGACTAAGGGCAAAGAAGTTTCACAACTCCCCCTTGGACCCTTGCTGTAGCCCAGATATCTGTCACCTCTTGATCTCAACCACCTCCCTCTTCCCTTTCCTCAAAGATAAAAGGAGCCTAAAATTCTATAAATTTAAGGTGATTCCTTAGGACATTAGTTTGCCATCTTCTTGGTTTGCTGGCTCTTGGAATAAAGTCATTTCCTTGCCTCAACACCTTGTCTCTTGATGTAACTGGCTGCCATGAAGCAAGCAGTACTGGCTTTGGACTCAGTTACCCTCATCATTCTAAATATACTTTAGTCTCTATTGAGAGATTTAGAATGTTGGTCTGGAAAAACTCCTAAACATGGTCTGGACCAGGCTTTTTATTTTCCTGGGAGTTCCCTGAAGCTCATTCAATGTAACAAACCTTCCTGCAGATGCACGAGTCCACAGGTAGTGGTGTGAAAAAACAGGACCTAAGGCGGGCTTGTTTCTGTCCAAACACACTCATATTCCTTTATACAAACTCCAGGGCAAAGATTGAGTGTTATGCTTAAAGACAGATATACCAAGTAACTCAGCAGGTAGCTTCTAGAAAAGCAATGCTTCAGAATCACCTTGGAGTTTCTGAAATAATTTGACCACTCCAGGAGGCCAGGAGTGAGATGGATGGAGACATATTTTACTTGTCAAAGCACAGAAAACCAGGGTATACATGATTTGAATGTGCTGTAGCTCATCTTTTCCCCTTCAAGATGGCAAGCTTCTAGGGGTGATCCTTTCCCCTTACGCTGTGTTATTTGGTTTAAAGATTTTCAAAGTTTATCCCAAACCATGCTGTGGGAACTTGGCAAAAACCGAGGGAAATCCAACATGTTATTTGCAAATAGTTCTTATGGCTGGTCGATCAATTGAAAATCTCACCACAAGGGGCATCTTACCTATTAGTTGATCTTCTTGTTGACTCTCTGTTGGGTCATTTACCTTGTCAACCTGACTATTCATTTCCACTGTCACCAGAAAAAAAAAAAAACAGTTAAATATTCATTAAACCTAAATCTCTGAGACAATCAAAATGGCCCATGATTTGATACTTTCCTGATTTCCTATTTGTTGCCTCTTTTCCATTTATTTCATTCATTCAAGATTTGGGGACTATTCTTGTAGATTTTTACTGGTGGGAGGAGAGGATATACCTCAGACATCCCCTTCAAATCTCATGTTGAAATGTAATCCCCAGTGTTGGAGGTGGGGCCTGGTGAAAGGTGATTGAATTGCAGGAATGTGTCCTTCATGAATGGTTTAGTGTCATCTTCTTAGTGATGAATGAGCTTATTCGTGAGATCTGGTTGTTTAAAAGTGTGTGACATGTTGCCTCTCTCTCTTGCTTATTCTCTGGCCATGTGAGATGCATGCTCCCTCGTCCCCTCCCATGATGATTGTAAGCTTCCTGAGGTCCTCATCAGAAGCAGATGCTGGCACCCTGCTTCCTGTAAAGACTGCAGAACGATGAGACAATTAAACCTCTTTTCTTTTTAAATTATCCAGTCTTGGGTATTCCTTTATAGCAACACAAAAACGGCCTAACTCAGTGGAGGAGGGCAGGATTGCCTTCTTCCCTCAACTGTAGAAACTGAGTTATCACTTCAGACCAGATTTTGGGGTTGACAGTTTGGATGTACATATTATGATTCTTGGATAAATTCAAAGGCTTTAATAGATATCTAAGAAAATAAAGAGAGAAGGCAAAGCAAAGCACATCACTGACATGCAGAGGTAAGCAGGTCGCTCCAAAATGTCAGTATCAGGCCCGTTTGGTTTGCTGTACTCTCAATTTCAGAATTCAAAACAGACCTTGCAGACTTGCAGATAGCTGCTGCAGTGGCAGTGAGCGGTCATGAAATTAAAAAGCCGACCATCTAACTAGATCCCATAGTCGTGATAAAACACGTGCTTTTACCTGACTCAGTGTATTCTATGTGAGCATTTGCATAAAAATAGAATGCATGATTACTGCCATTCTCCAGAAGTAGCCCAGAGCAGGCATAGCATTCACTCTAAAAATTTCCAAGGGTCAGTAGGTTTAATTAGATTGGTATTTTTTCAAGCATCAGAGTCCACATTATAAGCTGAGAGACTGAATATACAAATAGACAATGACCAGATCATATATAATGATAGAATTCTTATGTAAAACGTCTGCAGAAGCTAGCCGAGGCAACCAAAACACAGTCTCTGCAGCAATTGACTCAGAATGATTAGGACTTGGTCAGGGACTGTCAGCATTCCTATTTTTTGCCCCTGCTTCCAACTTGGGACCAACCAGGGAAAGTCACATGTATTCCCTAATACAATCACTTAAGGTGCCCCACTTCTAGTTGGCCATGCCCAGCTTCTCTATGCCAACAACCTCCAATCAGAGGATGCTTGAAGTATTCCCTTTTTTTAATCTATAAAGGGGGGTTTCCCATCCCCTGCCCGCCTTTGAGCCTGCCAAACACAAGTGATAATGGCCACCTTTGTTATAGTTACCTTTGAATAAGTAACCACTGTTTGTTCTCATTTGGGCGGTTTTCATGTATTTGCACAAAAGCAACAGCCTATATCTGCTTTTTCACAAACATGAAATTAGTGTAAAGTTGTGGCAGATGCTGATTTTCACACTTCAAAGAGGCTTGAGAGAATGATGTTATACAGCATCCACCGAACTCTCTTCCAATAAGGAAGGTTTTAAAAGCAGGTCTCCTTGTTCTCACCTGCAAACTGCCCTGAGTTTCTAATGATGTGTGAACTCATTTTAAACCCCATAAATAAACTGGCCAGATGCAGCAACCCTACCTAAGTATAAGCATTCATCCACCGTCCATCCTGCTCTGCAAAGTTATTGTAAGTTTACCCTTCTCCGTGTGGGAGTGTGCAGGATAAAATACAGTGCTTCTTCTTCCAACCAAGGGATACTAGTTCTAAAACCTACCAATAAATGGTACTATAAAAAGCATCCCATCATCAAATAAGTTTGGGAAAAGCAACAATAAATCATGTTAAACAAGTCTCTTTACCTCTGAGACTTCTGAGAGCCTGCAATCCCTTACTGTGTATGGCGAATCTCCACGCGAGGACTAAAACTTAGTATTTCACATTTACTTCTCTTTTATTCATGGACCTGATATTCCTCAAAACATGATTTGTAAAGAACTAGCTAAGAATCATGCCTATAGCATCACAACCAAGCTGAAGCAGGTTTAGTTCAACTGCTCATAACTAACATGCAGTGGCTCTTAATGGATGCGTCTGGGGCTTAGAAACGTTGTTCTCATGGGCAATGCATGCCCATGAGTAAAAGGTCAATTTGGGCTATATAAGCCAACGGGCTTATAATTAAGGGAGGCAATTCGGGTGATGATAAGCCGGTGGGAGCAGGGAATACCTGGTATAGGAAATTCTATTTAAGACTACAAATAACATCCACCATTGGCTAAATGTTTTCCAAGGTCATTATCAACTCAAAGTAATTTGTTTTTTTCCTTTGGCTAAAATAACCCAAATGGCAAGATACTTAAATGACTGATCACCTAACCAATTCTGGTTCTCCTAAACTCTATGGGCCAGTGGAATCAAATACATATTACATCAGATAGGCTCAAATAGCTGTTTCTCTAGTGTAAGTGATGGTATTTCAAAGGGCCCTTAGCATCATTGTGCAGGGGAAAAGGGATATTAATATTCCTGAGGCTCAGACTCTTTAGATGCCTACAAAATTAGATGTACGTTTTTAAAGGTTTTTTGAAAATTTATTTTTAAGGTGCTTTTAAAGACTCACTATGTTTTTAACCACGGCATCGGATGTGATAGAGTGGAGTGAAGTGATGAAGGTACAGGAACAATCTTAGCCCACACCCAAGGTAAGGCTCTCCCGAATGCTGAGTGGAGCAGGGTAACAGGAGGCTAAGTACCTTTTGCAGAAGTTAAGTAATGCTTCCATAAAGTTCACTAGGTAGACTTCAGTTCACTTTAGTCTTGAAAGTATCTATTGAGTCCTCAGTATTATAAGATATGATTAAACCAAGACATATGATGTTTTAAAACAGCAACAGGTTTGTTTTTTTTTTTTTTTATAAGAGGCTGCCATTTTTATTAGTTTGTAATACAAAATGGTTTTTGAAATTTACCCTGTTCTAACCAAATATGTTGCTTTATAGAACAGATAAGCTCCCTTATTTCTAGATTACACATAGAACATATGCCAGATTTGTAGTTTGCATGGGCTCCAATAGCTCAGAACCTTACCATCAGGACCTGGAGTATTTTCTAGGTCATTGGAGCCTTCACTTTTCCCAGGCACTCTAGGTGTGTCCTCGCCTGGAGCTGAAAGAGAAAAAGACCACAGTCCCTGATTAATAGAGAATTATAACAGCCTGAGGGCCAATCAATTCTGTCACCCTCCATTGCCCTTTGCAATTCAAAAATACTCCTGGGATTCAACTTCTTCTGCAGAAATGTTAAAAGAGGAAACAGAGGCTTGAATTGCTTGAATACTTTAGTGCGGCCTTGTAAGTTCTCTTCAATTTGTGAGATGATCACATATATACATATATAGTTTCTCAAATTAGAAATCTTGTAGCATGACAGCAGGAAAAGTTGATTTCCTCACAACAACCTACAGTTTAAATTTAGGGAAGTGTGTCTGTATGCATGGGTGGGTGTGAGAGAGAGTTTAAGTCGTTTAACCTTAGAAGAGGAAACAGAGAAAATGAATTTTGCCTTAGGCATGCCTGAAAGCTGAAAGATTCATTTGCCTGGTAGTGAGAGTTTTTGTTGTTGTTGTTGTTTGTTTTTTAAACAGAAATGAATGGTTTAGTTGTTTCCTTAGGAGACCTCTGATGCTCCCATTTTGGATTGCTGAGAATTTAGTCATCAGTAGATTTCCTTTGTGACTGGCCTCTATTTGCACAGCTTCACAAGGTGCTTCAATGAGACGCTTCAGTATAGTAAAGGAATTGTGTTTCATATGGCAAAAACATTTCCAGGTATTCAAAAGGACAATCATTTCTTGCTTCTTAGTTAAATCTCTCTTAAGTTTTTATAACTTGAAGCGCAAGGACATTTGTAAATACAAATACATATATAAAGTGCTAGAAAACCCATAATTTTAAAGGTTTTATGATCTCTGTACATTTTTAAAGAGAGGATTAAATTTATTTTCATTACCTGATTACTTACTGTGCCCAGAGTATGTTAAACTTCATGTGCCTATTGACGAGAAAAAAGCAAGGACAGGAAAGATCCAGTTTATAACGTCTACAAAGGAAGAGATCTTCAGAGGCAAAATGTGTACTCTTGGTAATGATGTATTGAGGTTGACAATTAAGAAATATGATTCAAAGGTGACTGGGCTCTGAGCTTAGGTAGACGAATGGCAGAGAGGTCATTAATTGATGACATATAAAACAAGAAGAGTGGTAAAAGAAGAAGAAAGTCTTTTAGATTTAAAGCGTGAAGTGCAGGGGCATTTATATGAGATATCAAACAAGTTTTGCATCTAGCATTGAGGAAAGAATTATGAGGAGAGAATCATGAATGGAACATGTGGGTATTTGGGGGACACCAAAATAGGGTAACATTCGTAGTATGGGAGTAGATGAAAGAACTCGGGAAAAGGATAACACAAGGGAAAAAAAGGACTCATGGTCTCCTCAACTCTTCAAGGACAAGATGAAAGTCACTGTGTCCACAGTGCTTTTCACTAGTTCCTGAGAATGAGGTGGAAAAGGAAAAATAAAACTTGGAACTTTCAACTGGACTCGTTAACACTATATAATACCTTTCTCACACTGCCTATTCTAGAAATGTACCATTTTTCAATTGTTCATCAACATACTCCTTGAACACACAATTATAGAAGAAACCATTGGTGAACTCCCCTAAGCCTGGGAGCAGGAAAACTTTGCTAATTATGCCTTAGAACACAGAAGTAATAGGGAGCAAGAACAAAATAATTGACTTTATAAACATAATAAACTTTTTAATGGAAACAATAGCAAAAGAGATGTTTAAAAAGCTACAAATTGAGGGAAAATATTTGCAACTTTTATCATAGACAAAGTGTTACTAAAATCTTTAACATATAAGGCCTTCTAAAAATGGAGATGAAGAAGACCACCAACTTAATAGGAAAATGGGGAAGAGATTTAACAGACAGTTAATAAAAGAAGATATAAAAATGTCCTGCAAAACACATGAAAAGGTAATTTACTTTGCTAACAACAAGAGGAATGCAAATTAAAATTATAATGAGAAAGGGATTCTGCCTAAGGTGGACTGTCATGATGCAGACTAACCCTCTATCGAGAACAGCTAGAAACACCAAATAAATTATTTAAAAATAGCATTGTAAGGCCCCAGAGTGCCATGAATGCAGGACAAACCCAAGGAAATGCAAAATGATAAAGCTGACATTGCACATGTGTCAAGAAGTTGAATAGAGCCTGCAGGTGTTTTGTAAGGCTGGGGCAGGGAGCAAAACTTGAAGGTTGGGTTCTACCAAGGAGAGGTACCCTGCTAACTACCTCAGGTTTTCGGTGGGGTCCCCTGAAGGGTTACATCCTGGGGGCAAGGATGAATTTGAAATAGACCAGCTCTTTAAAAAAACCCTAAAGTCTAACTTTTAATTAATAAAATTCCTGATTGAATTACAGCGCTCTGCTGACTGTCAGACGCAAAAGTGAATCTTCTCTGGAGGAAGATTAAAAGCCTCAAGTTATCTCTACAGTTTTTCAAACACAGTGTCCAGAATTCAATACGAAAATTACCTGGCATTTCAGAGGAACAAGAACAAGTCACTGAAAACCAAGAGAATAAAAGAGATGACATATGGATATACATCAGAGATCCAGGTATTGCAGATGCAGCTTAAATAACGATGAATGTATTTTGGAAATTGGATGCCAAGATGAATAATTTTTATGGCATAGTAGTTTATCAGAGAGTTGGATACTTTTTCAAAAGTCAGATGAAAATTCTAGAACTGAAAAAAAAAAACCCACAAAAACAAGTTAAGAATTCAATAGGTGACTTTGACAGCTGGTAGACACAGTTGAAGAGGAGGTTAGTTAGCCAAAAGCTAGGTTGGAAAAAGATATAAAGCCTAAACTGCAGATGAAAACTGCAGATAAGAGTGAAGAAACCATATGAGATAGGATTTATCTTATGTAAAAATGGAGCAAAAGGAATATTTTAAGAGATAACGTCTGATAAGTCTGATAATTTGCCAAAATGAATGAAAGATATAATCTCAAACTACTGTTTCAAGACTGTTATGATTCCCAAGCAAAATTAATGAAAAAAAAACTATCACTCAGTCTAATCATTGTGAAACTGCTGAAAACAAACATTAAAGAAAAAAATAAAGTTATCTAGTGAATAAAGATCCATTAACTTCAAAATAACAACAATAAGGCTTATAGATAAATTCATAACAAAAATAATGGAAGCCAGAGATAATGCAATGACATCTTTGAAGTGTTAAAAAAAATTTCAAATTTGAATTTGAAATAAAATATTTTTTGGAGACTACAACTGAGAGAATTTGATGTCCACAGACCTATACTGAAGAAATAGTTTCCACTACCCTCAAAAAGAAATAAATGTGAAAGGTAATGTGGACAAAGACCTTCACATCATTATGCAAAACTTTCTTACACAGGACAAAGCACCAACCATTAAAATAAGTTTATCAAAACATGCTAAGGAGAGGAAAATAAGCCAAAGGACTCTTTTACAGAATATATAAGAAATAAACATACAAAATAACCTTGAAAAGACAGGGAACCCGACAGAAAGTGGGCAAGACACAAACAGACATGTCACAAAAGAGTATATTGTGGCTGGTTACTTAATTTTTTCAATAACTTTGACCAAATCTCATGGCACTTAAAAGCCTTGGCTTTTTCACTAGTGAAATGATTATAAAATATTCTGAATCATCTTAACTCTCTGGGACATCATCAGAGCTATTTAAAATATATTATTATTATTATTATTATTAAGAAAGGATTACTGTGGAAAAAATTAATTGATAAGCTCTATCTAAGCATTACTTTCTTGACTATTTTTGTAGGGTCCTTGTTTGTGATGGGATCTAGAGGTACCTGTAGCTGATTCTTTCAGGAAGTATCTTTCTAAGTTGTTACTCTCAGTGGTAATAACCCTGCTTACATTACTATGGAGAAACCCCTCTGGTATCACAGAGAACTTTCTATCTAATAGGCGTAATTCTAGTCTATTAAACAATGCTTAGTGAAATAAGGGAGGGTACAAAACACTTTCAAAAGTTAGATAAGAGAGAATAAATAGTTGAAGAAAGCAAAATGCAAATAGTAAATCAGAAAACAGTAAACATTGAAATTTCTTGCCCTATGCTTGTCCTTCTAACCTCATTTCACAATGGAATGTGTGAGAAGTCTCAGATTGTGCCACTGTATTGGCATAGATTAGTATGAGATTCAATGGCAGGTTTGAAATCCATGAAACAGAGAGAAAAAAACCAGAAATCAAAGTTGTAGCTCTGTATACCGCTATATTCCTGGAGCAGAGAATCTGTTAGATATAATCTGTTAGACTGGCATAGACTCCAATACTATGTTTGGTAGAGATTGTTCATTAATTTAATATCATGAGTGCACATGAGGTTTTTGTGTATGTGTGTGCATGTACTGTGACTATGATGCATATGTGTGCAATGGTATGTTTATGTGAATTCACATGTGCACGCTGCGTGTGTATGTTGTTTGTTTGGAAAGTGGGAGAGGAATGACAGATATTTCTTACTCTGTCATGCATGTGGAACTGGTACTATCCTAATAGCTTCTACACTGCTGGGCAGTGCAACTGAATGCCCTACAGAAATGAATCCATTTCACATAGACAACATAATCTGATAAAAGCAAAAATGGCCTCTGTTGCCTATTTATTCCAGTTTGCCTGTCCCTCCCTCCATTTTGATTGCTGCTTGTTGAAACACAAACAAGAGGTACATTCCAGAGCTCCTAGCAGGGGATAAAAGATGCAGAAATAGAAAGAGTCTGGGACATTCAGTACTATTTTCATTTTCTATCAACAACTGCAACTGTACTCCTCAAACCCTTGATTATAGCAACTTTTTCTAGGTTAGTGGAGTTACATAAAAAGTAATAAATGAGGCAGATGTCATCATAGAAGAAAAGATACTGAGATGCATACAGAATGTAGTTAATTAGACTTTTAAATATATAAATTTGAGATATGTTGGGGGGGTTCTCTAAGCTTTTCGTTTGAGATGTGTATTGACAGTAAACTTCACACAACAAATAGAATTACAAGTAATTATTTGGCAGAATCTGTAGTTGCATAGGTGACATGATAGGTACAGAGAGCAGGGCCTGTCTGGACTCAATTGTACTGAATGAAAGTCGTATCAACCCAAAGCAAACCTTCTTGAACCACCTTGACAACTTTTGCCATATCTATGTTCCAACTTCACTATTTAATGTAATTGGATTAGATAATCCATTCAGAAATGTTTCCTTCCTACCTGCTACCCTCATGGGAATCTACTGCACTCTCTCTTGACTCTAGGCTTAATTATGAAATTTCCTTTGGCCAATGGGATGTTAGCAGAAGTGTGTCAGGGAGAGACTTGAAATGCATTTGACAGTTGGGGCTTTCCTTCTCCTACCTTTTACCCCAAGAACAACATGCTTTAGGGGCAGCTCATCTGAGGAGGATGAGACCAGGACTCAGCTCACAGCTGGACATACTTCCTGGTCCAGACTAGTTGCAGTTGATCCTAATATCCATGAGCAAAAGAACAGACAACTGTTCTAAATCCCCTGAGGTTGAAGGTGGTTTGATACGAAGCATTCTTGTAGTGATAGCTAACTAACACACCTAATAATATACTTCTAATAGATTCAGTCCTACATTTTTCTTAATTTTGTCCCATAGAAATTATAGTTATGAAATCATGAGCTTCATTTGTGGCTAATTTTTTAACATGTTATAATGTGTTAATCTCCACATAACCTAAAATCATCTATTAAACTACAAATGGTGCATGTACAAAACTTTGAGAAACACTGAATTAATGTATACAAAGGAGAAGTCCCTTAACAGGCTAAACTCTGCTCACTTCTTTTCCTCTGAGTAGATACCCAGTAGTGGGGTTGCTGGATCAACTGGGAGTTCTACATTTGAAAAAGATACTTGCACATGCATGTTTATAGCAGTACAATTCACAACTGTAAAATTGTGGAACCAACCCAAAGGCTCATCAGTCAACGAGTGGATAAAGAAACTCTGGTATATAATGGAATACTATTCAGCCATGAAAAGGAATAAATTAACAGCATTTACAGTGACCTGGATGACATTGGAGACTATGATTGTAAGTGAAGTAACTCAGGAACGGGAAAACCAAACATCGTATGTTCTCACTGATATGTGGGAGCTAAGCTATGAGAACACAAAGGCATAAGAATGATACAATGAACTTTGCGGACTTAGGGGGAAGAGTGGGAGGGGGCGAGGGATAAAAGACAACATATATGGTGCAGTACATACTGCTCAGGTGATGGGTGCACCAGGATCTCACAAATCACCACTAAAGAACTTACTCATGTAACCAAGTATCACCTGTACCCCAATAACTTACGGAAAAATAAAATAATAATAATAGTAAAGTGTTAAAACGGAATATAATACCAAAAACAAACAAACAAACAAAAAATAAAACAAACTCTGCTCACTGCGGTATGGTTCTAAAATGGGAGAAAACTCATTTTGGAGTTTGGGGCATCTGCACGTACATTTAACTCCCAGGCTCAAATGGAAGAAGGCTATTATTCCACATGCATAGACACGAATTTATGTTCCTTTTAAGCTAACGATTGTTGGAAAAGATGAGCTCAATTAGATTTCATTTTCCGCCAGATTTCCAAGTTCACTATCTAGGTCTAGAATGCATGTGCAACTAAGTGAAAGGAGATCAAAGACCAACGTAAATAGGAATAACACAATGTTAATATCAACACCCGCTTGAAGAGAAGCTGAGTCCACGGTACACCATGCCGTAATGATACTTTCCCACAAACTGCTCCTTATAATGAAGTCACCAGCACTATCTAAAATAATCATCATGTGGTTCCAACAGCCATAAACTAAATAAATTTAACCTCTTAAAGAGCATTCCAGTCCTTGATAATGGCATGGGTTTATTCATTCACATAGCTGTAGTCATGTCCAGGTTTCATATCCAGATAGTCTGTGAAAATCCATACGGGTGCAAGAGGTAAACACTTGCTCTTAAAATTTATCCAGTGTGAAAGGAGGCAAAACAAAACAGGTAGCAATTTACCCCACTTTCCCTACAACAAATGCCATTCGACAACCCACAACTCCAGCCTCTATAAATCCCTTCTCTCATTGAGTATGCCTTTGTTTTTTTTTTCCTCTCTATCTTTCTTTCTCTTTTTCCCTCCCCACCCCCTACTGTGATAGGTTCTGAATCTCAAGTCTGCTTATTTCTGGCCATCTTTCTCAGAGGTGTCACTATTAGTGAAAGGGGATGGAGTTTAACTCACTAGACTTAGGCAGAGCTGATTTCAAATCCAAGTCCTGGCATTTCTATTTATGTGATTTGGGGGCAAATTCTGTTCACTTCCAGAGTCTCGGTTTTGTCAGTTATAGAGGGAGTTAATGATATCTCTCTCATACAACTGGAAGATCGAAAGACATAATGACTGACTATCATAAATGCCTGATTAATATTTATTGGCTACTTCTGGATATCTCTTCATCACTGACCCTTAAGAACACAAACTTAGCTGAATCACCTCTTCATATCATTCAATAATTTACCACATATCCCTCCCCTGGGGTATCATTCATTCATTCTTCTTTTGTACAGTCAGCATGTTGTGCTGCATACCTACTATGTATGAAGCTTAATTAAAAGAGTTAATCAAGCTCATCTAGTAGCTCATTAAATTGTAGTTTGTTTTGGTTAATTAAATCTTCATAAAACATGAAGGTGTCCATAAAAATAAATCTTAAATTCAAGGAAGAAAGGAAGAAAGAGGGGAGGGAAGGAGAAAGAAGGGAGGCAGGGAAGGAGAGAAGGAAGGAAAGAATGAGGATGGAGGAAGGAAGGTAGAGGAAGGAAGGACAAAAGGAAGGAAGAAAAGAGGGAGGGAAGAAAAAAAGAAGGAAAGAAGTATGGATGAAAAGAGGGAAGGAGAGAAAAAATTAGGATGCAGGAAGAAAGGTGGAGGAAAAAAGGACATAGGAAAGGAAGAAAGGAAAGAAAAAGGGAAGGAAGGAGGGAAGGGAAGGAGGGAAGAAGGAAGGGAGGGAGGGAGGGAAGGAAGGAAAGAAGGAAGGAAGGGAGAGAGGGAGGGAGGAAGGACAGGAAGGGAGGGAGGGAGGGAAGGAAGGAAAGAAGGAAGGAAGGGAGAGAGGGAGGGAGGAAGGACAGGAAGGGAGGGAGGGAGGGAAGGGGAGGAAAAAAGAGAGAAGGAAGGAAGAAACAAAAGGAAAATGAACAAAAGGTAAGAGGAAGGAAAGGAGAGGAGGGAAAGACTCTGGACACCCTATGTACTAAGAGGTAAAAACTGAAAATGCCTCTGAAATGCAGCACAATGGGCTAAAAGCCTTTGACTTATTTTGCGTGACTGTGACTGAAGAATTTAAACATTACTTTTGACTAAAAAAGTTATTCCTGGCACTTATTAATTAAAACAGCCCATTTCCAACTAAAAACTGAAAGAGTGAGAGTAAAATAGATACATGTTAATAAAGTTTTTATATGGAATCTGATTTTTAAGTAAAGACTGGACCAATTTATCTATAGTAAATTGAAAAGAATGAGTCTTATTCCAAAGTCAGAAAGACAATGTGTGACATTTTATTTTTGATACTTATTTGTTCTTCATGTAGATGTAGAATGTAAGAAAGCTAATTATGGACAAGGAGAAGGAATGAAAGAAAAATGCAACGCCAAAAAGCAACAGTGCTTTCTCCTCTGAGAAAGATTCCTTTTGTCCTTCCTTCCTCTACCTTCCTTCCTGCATCCTCATTCTTTCCTTCCTTCTCTCCTTCCCTGCCTCCCTTCTTTCTCCTTCCCTCCCCTCTTTCTTCCTTTCTTCCTTGAATTTAAGATTTATTTTTATGGACACCTTCATGTTTTATGAAGATTTAATTAACCAAAACAAACTACAATTTAATGAGCTATTAGTGTATAATTTTTTATTGCCAAGTTTCATTTTAGATACAGGGGTAAATGTGCAGATTTGTTACTTGGGAATACTGCATGACGCTGAGGTTTGGAGTACAGATCCTGTCACCCTGGTGGTAAGCATAGCACCTGATTGGTAGTTTCTTCACCCACCCCACTCCCTCCACCCTCTAGAAGTCCACATTGTATATTGTTCCCATATTTATTCCATGTGTGTTCAATGCTTAGCTCCCACTTATATGTGAAAACATACTACATGCTAACTTTTTAAAATAGCATGCATTTATTTCTAAATAGAAATAAAGGTAAAGTTCAATAAACCTAACCCTTAAATAACTGTAGTGACATTAAAAAACAAGAACAGAAAGGACACTTACACATAATTAACTGCTCAGAAAAATGCTAATGAAAAATGACCCTGAACAACTCTTTCATGTGAAAACGTTCCTATTATCTTCCCAGAAAAAAATAATGCACACAATTCCCATCTCTTTCATTCTCTCTCTTTGTTCTTCTCCCACTGTTTCCCTACTTCATACCCTCTTTCATCTCTGTTTTCATTTACATAAAATGTAGATCATACTTTCTATTCTCTGCAGTCTGGCCTTTTTATGTTCTACATAAATATATGTATTTATAATATGTACATACTTTATTAATAAGTATTAGCATATGTGCATTGATTAGTATTGTATTTTAATATGTGCATTGATTTTAGTGCCTATTTAATATATGCATTTACTATATATCAATGAGCATGCCATTGTAATCTGTGTGTTAATATCTCATTGCATAAATATGGATATATCTTAATTTCCTTATCCAGGCCCACATTTGTGGACTTATGATGTGTTTGTACACTGTTTTTTTTACAAACAGCTTCAGTGAATATTCTTGCACTTATATTTTGGAAAGATTTTGTAAATAATTCCCGAGGAAAAATTCCGAGGGAATTTCTAGATCCGGTGTATATGCACTGTTTATCTTCATAGATGTTACAAAATTTCCTTCCAAAAAGGTCAGATCAATCTGTGCTCCAATTAGGGCATGATAATGATAATGATTTCTCGGCAATCTCCCAGCTGTGAGTATCCTCAAACTTCAGGGAAGAAAATAGTATGTCCTCATTGTTCTGGTTTACATTACGAGTGAGGTTACCCTTTCTTCCTCCCTTCTTTTCTTCCTCCTCCCTGTCTTTTGTCATCTGTTTTTATATTTTTACCAATTTCCTATTTGGTTTTTTTCCATAATTTTTATATATTCTAAACTGAGAAAATTAACCCTTCTCTGTCTAATATGTTGAGAACATTTTCTCCTGAATTGTCATCTTTTTATTTTCCTTAAGATACATTGAATAAATCTAACTATGTATTCTTCTAAAAGTTTTAGATATTTTTAAGTGACATGTCATGTGCCGATACAACTATAAAATTCTTTATTAAAAATCATTAAACTTATCAAAGATGTGTTTCAGGAAGAGATTTCTGTATTGATTTTTTGAAACATGGTTTGCCCATTAGATCATCAATTCAGTTTCCCTTTGTTTTAAGACATTTTCTGTTCTATACATTGACTTCTAAATTCCAGGGACACCAATCATTCTCACGTAGAGCAATTTACTTCTCTTCCATATGTATTATTTTTTCTAATTGTTTTAGAGTCGTTGTGCTCTTTTTCACTGTGAAAATCTCAACCTTTTTTCTTTGTCAGTAATTTGGTCTTTGCTGTTCTTAACTGATTTATTTCTCTAAGAGTGGAAAATTTATCTCCTTAGTTCTTACATTTCAGATCAGTCATGTTATTTTTATCACTGCATCTTCAAGTTTGTTAACATTTTTTCAAAATTCATCTGTGGTCATTGTAGGGAATTTGGATCTTTCTCTTGGGTTATATTTTCTTTCATAGTAGATTCTTCATCTGCCGTTTAATGGGTTGCATGCTCACTTGCTCTCTTCCTTCCTTCCCTCTCTTTCTCAGTCAAGGTTTCAGTGTGTTTGCAGGGTGATGTGTATGGCACATGCATGTTAGCAAGCTGCTTCTTTCTAACTTGCTCTGGGGCTTCTTGGTCCTCCAGCAGCTGCCTAGAAGCCTTTCACTTGGAGGTTTTCCTTGGGAGGGGTAAAGCAGCCACATTCGTTGTGTTGGATTTCTCAACAAGTGTATAGCATATCCCACGCGCAGCCCAGGTTCCCTCCAAATTTGTCTGCACAGTTGCCATCTTGGACTTCCATAGTGGGGGCTATCTTTGGGGCTTGGACTTCCCATAGTGGAAGCTATCTTTAGGGCTTAGATAATTCCTTCAATTCAACATGACTCAGAACTTTCTAGGAGAAAGAGTCAGTCTGGAAGTTCCTCTATTCTCTTTTGCTGTTTTCTTTCTTAGCCTTCCACACTAGCAGGTGATAAACCGTCTGCAGCCTTGTCAGGGAGCAACAGTGGCTCCTTCTTCAAGGAAGCATCACCTGGGGCCTGCTAGCACTTCCTTCCCTGCTTCTTGCTCACCCCAGAGACCTTGCCTTATGTATGTCCTCTTAAATTTTCTATTTTGTGAAATTCCTGTGATTTTGCTAGAGATAATTAGTTCTAGTCATTTGTTATTGGTCTGCCTTTTCTTTCCCATTTTCCTTCAGCGGTATTGACATGGAGGATTACAGTGGGTTATTCTTGTTTCTCTGGGGAAAGATTGAGTAAAAGGTGTTCATGGCTGACTTCATGCTCTTGTGGAAATTTCCTTGCCCTTTTCTTTGCTAGTTATGGAGGTAAATGGTAGTTGTGTGATCTTATTCAGGATGATTTCTGAGCCTATATAGTTAGGGATGGGGTAGGGCAACACCAGGCTCGTTCCTTCTGCACATTTCTGGAAAGGTGCCTTCCTTTTGCTGGCTACCCACCCTTTCTTTTGTTTAATTACTGTTTTTGTTGATGATACTTGCTTGCTTGTTTAACTTCTCTTCCTTCATATTGTTATATTTCGGGGAGAGTGAGGTTTTAAAATGTGACTTCACACCACCCCCTTTCACCCAAGATCAGGTCTTCAGAGTCTCTTGATACTTCTGGGTATTCGTTGTTGGTGTCACATGCACCTGGCCTTTGCCAGCAGCTGGTTTCAAGAATATTTTTCAAATGATGGTTCTGATCAGACTTGAAATGATGGATTAATATTTTGTGTCCTCCCAAAATTCAAAGGTTGAACCTCCAACCCACAAGTTACTATATTTATAAACAGGGTGTTTTGGAGACAACTAAGGTTAAATGAGGTCATGAGGGTGGGGACCTTAATCTGATAGGCCTGTGGCCTTATATGAAGAAGAAGAGAGAAATCTTTCTCTGCTCTGCCATGCGAGGATACAGTGAGAAGACGGCTCTCTATGAAACAGGAAGCACATTTTCACCAGAAAGCAAATTAGCAGCACCTTGATCTTGGACTTCCAGCCTCCAGAACTGTGAGAAATACATTTCTGTTGTTTAAGCCCCCCAGCCTATGGTATTTTGTTATGGCAGCCGAGCAGATGGATATGCTTGATTTACACTTAGCCCGTGCTTCTTTAGGACAAAGATACAATTGACTGTATGCCATCTGTTACTCACCTAGTCTATTTTCTCCAAATAGCCTCCATCCTAAAGCTGCTACTGGACCACCGAATCTCTTTCATCCCTTGGACAAACATTGTAGACACACACATTTGGCCCCCTCTCCAAAGTCAAACAGTGAATGATAACACTGACAGGAACATACTTGTGGAAAATGTGCCTGTTTTTACAAAAATCCCTTTCCATGGCATCAGAAATTTTCATGTATTAATTGGGAATACTCTACCCTAATCAAAATCAGAAACTGTCTTTACTAAGTGATGAAAGGCAGTGATGACAGCTGAGGGTGAGCACGAGATCCTGATATATGTTTTATGTTTGGCCAGATAATATGCCTCCATATGCCACTTTGAGAATGGTTTGGAAATGCATAATCAGTCATTGTCAGAATAACTACTCTACAGAGAACTCAATATTTAGGAAGAAGAGCAAAAAAAGAAGAAGGTCCACCAGATACTTCAGTGCCTATTATGTGCTGGATACAAAATGAATGAGGCACACCTCTGCCCTCATGGAGTTCACAAGCCAGCCAACGCAGACAGTCATCCACAACCCATGAGGCCAAATAGCAAGCACTGTCATATGAACCAAGCATGGTGGATGCACAAAAGAGAGAGTGAGTCACCTTTTGTGAGGACGAAGAAAAATCTCTGAGGACAAGAAAATAACATTTGAGTTGGAACTAAATGGATGAGTCAGTTTCAAAGGAGTTGCAGCTTCTCTGTAAGTGGTCCAACCACTGAAGCCTTCCCAGGTGTCATCACGTTTGGCTTAACTGAGCTGCATTCTGATCACATTCCACGTGTCTGGCTTTTTCTCTCCCTTTTCCAAGCCTCAATTAAGCATCTAATTCTCATTCAGCCTCATTATGCATTCTCCACCCCTCCAGGGCTTGGCTGGAATGAAATGAAGACTATAAGGAGGCCCTTCTCAGTTGGGGGCTGCCAGAGCTGATCTCAGTTGCAGGTCTTTCCAGCAGGAAAAATGCAAATTGGGTGTCGATAACACTCCCCTCCACCCCATCACGCACCCTTTGTGGCTTTTGTTTCTCTGCAGAAACCAGCTAAATCTGTACACAGCAGGGTCCTAGTGAACACAGAGATATGTACTTTTTCCAGAGGAGTTTCTTGATTCTTTCACTCTAATACGGTTTTAACTACGTAAGGAGCCACAGTAGGGGCAACTTCTGTCTTTTCAATGGTTCTTTATGTGAAATCTCACAAGGAAGGAACTTAGTGCTGAAAATAACCAAGGCTGAATTCTTGGAAACTTCATCATACACTTAAGGCCCTCAAAAGAAAGCATCTCTGACTGCGAGGGTTGAAATCCTGCATGATTACATATCTAGCTCTTCAGTCAAAAAATAACTTAATTGTATACATTCTTAATTAGAGATGTCTTTAATTATTTGCACTAGATCTTGTCCTGTTTGTAGGTCACATTTTCCTAAATTTCATAATTTGTTCTGAATATTTAATAAAATCTAGTGCATCACCTTTGTCCACGACCAAAGGACTAGAAATGTACACTGCATCCAAGAAATAACCGGCTGGTTTACAGAAGCATTAGAGGAAGGTTGTCTGAGAGCTCCGAACTGGAAGTAAACACATGTGGTTCTGCTAAGTTAATTCCATTTCCGGTCTCAGCCTCTCAACACCAATTCTTTCAGCTTCAGAGAAAAATGATAGAATTTTTTCCTACTAGAAGTTTCCAAACACATCTGCATTCAGTGAAAGCCTATTTTTTAGGCAGCTTATTTTCTCAAAGCAGTATCACATACACCTGGGCCTTAATCTTTGAACTTTGTTGGATTTAACCATTTTTATGCCTTCTGAGAGGTAATTACTCCCAGAGCAAACACATACACATTCCTGAAAAAGTGTCTAGGTCCCATTCACTTAACATGCAACCAAAAGTGCTACTAAACTCAGCCAGATAACTTTGGCTAAGGAGAAGTCAGAGCTACCTGTGAGATGTTGATGTTATATTTGCCAAAACCCTCCTCATAGGGGCTTTATTCCACCTTTCAGGCGTATCAACAAGTGTTGTCTTTTGTTGTCTGAAAAAGGCCACTTTCCTCAAAAAGTAAAAAAAAAAATCCTTGACTGTCTCCCAGTCCAATTAAACTCCTTAGAGATGTGAACAGAGGACCCCAGAGTAGTGGCATGACTGCTCCAGGCCACCCAGCAATGAGGTTGGGACCAGAAGTTCTCCTAACTCTACTTCTGGGATATTTCCACCCCATCACTAGTGACAGTGGTGAGAAAGCCTTGCAGAGGCAGGTGAAATGAGGCTGGAATTTGAAAGGTGGCCCTAAACCTTCTTTCACAGGCCTGCCTGGTCAACTGTAATCCACTTGAAAGCAATGGACTCAAACATCTTCCATATTTCTGAGATTCTTGGGGGAGGCACAGTCAAGTAAACTCATTCACGATGAAGACAGTAAGTTCCTGTCACATGCTAGGGACAGCCCTATGATCTGCGCCATCTGTGGCAGTGACTATAGTAAAATGGTGGTGTACTGAGGCTCTACCCTCCTGCATAATTTGCAGAGCCCTGTAGCATGGACTTCATTCCCCCTCAGATGTTTCAGGATCAAAGCTTGGTGGTTTGATTCTCCCCTTTTAAAATTTTTTTTATTTTTGAGATAGAGTTTTGCTCTTGTCACCTAGGCTGGAGTGCAGCAGCACAATCTCGACTCACTGCAGCCTTCACCTCCTGGGTTCAAGTGATTCTCCTGCCTCAGCCTCCCAAGTAGCTGGGATTACAGGTGCCCACCACCACGCCCAGCTAATTTTTGTATTTTTTTTTTAGTAGAGATGGGGTTTCACCATGTTGGCCAGGCTGGTCTCCAACTCCTGACCTCAGATGATCCACCTATCTTGGCATCCCAAAGTGCTGGGATTACAGGTGTGAGCCACCATGCCTGGTCAATTCTCCTTTCTAAGATGGGATCACTCTGTGGCCTTACTCTGGAAAACCAGATTAATGTTGCTTTGGAACTCTTATCCCTGTGGTTAGAAATGCATTATGGCATGGTTTAGAATGCCAGGGGACAGATTCTAAAAATGAGGCAGCACAAGGCTTTATGGTTTTCTTGATCACCAGAGGGCCTGGGGTCCCAGAAGTAATGGCAGAGGTCAATCCACAGCAGTTGGGTCTGTGATGATGTCACCCAACGCCCCCCCCCCCCCCCAGGCAGCTTCCTGAATTCATATCAAAGCACCAGCCCCGCTCAGGCCTGACATCTCTGGGTGGCTCAGCACTCTTCCAGCACCCCTGGGTGCTAAACATCTTAACTGGCCTTTTCCTTTAAGCTTGACTGACTTCTGACTGCTGAAAATTGCTTTTGTCTTGACTGCTGATATCTCCAGGTACCCTGGTCTCTCCCATAGTCAAGAATCCTTTGCTTTTTTCAGAATGATGACAACAAACAGATGTTCTTTGCCCTCTGTTTGGGCTTTGCTTCCTTGCCCCATCTCTCAGGCTGCCACAGCTGTTCCTGCAATTGTCAAGCTGACTTCATTCTCTGTGTGAAAACAGCGCCTCCAATGACAGAATGGGCTCTGTGAGCACTAAACAATGGGCCCACAGCTGCTTTAGCTCCTGACATTTAATCTCTTGTTCCAGGAGACAATTCAGGAAACTTTCCCTCTCATAGAAAAAAATAGCATCCAGAATTTTCCTTTCAGGCAAAGAAGTCTTAATCCTTTTCTTGTTCATGTATTTTTACCAAACTATAGATTCTGTCACATAACCTCTTCGGCCAGATAACAATTCACCTTTGAGGAGAAGGCAATCCAATTTTGATTTATTGATCTCAGGGCACAATGCTTTTCTAAAAAAAAAAAAAAAGCCTGGACAAGTCCGCAAATAAAAACCTGAAAACCAGGCTTTTTAAAGAGGAAAAAAAACCAACAGAGTTAATTTCTTTCTCTTTATAGAATTACATAGACATTTTTGCTTGTAAAAAACATATTTGAAAGTTGAAAATAATGCAGCAAGAAGCAGGAACACCTCCTCCCCCTTTGCTCTGTGGCTTCCTTTGAGCAAATAAAAGAGTTATACGAATAGCTACCCTCAATTTTCAGCTTCCCGGTTCTGTTGCATTTAATCTGGTTGCTATTTGGCTGACTTCAATAGAATATTGATCATTTGTGTGGTTGTAAACCTGAGAGAAAGAAAGAAGACAGGTTCTCCTTTACCAGTGTCCTCCATTATAAAGAGGCTACATGGTAGTTGGGACGTGTGTGTATGTGTGTGTGTGTGTGTGTGTGTTTGTGTGTATATGTGAACATGGCTGCATGGGTTGGGGGAAAAAGGAGCGCTCTTTACATTTTTATTATGTAGAAAGGAAGTTGTATTTATTTTGTGGCTATTTGTTATTACTGTATTTCATTGTTTTGAAGGCATTTTTTCTGCATCTTCACATTGAAGAAGTTGAAATGAATCGAATGATCAATAGCCTTACAATTGTTATTAACCCGGATTGAAGCCATGTTCAGACAGAGAGGATTTGCACTTGCTTTTTAGTCACTAGACAGCATTATCAACCTGAAATCATTTAAAGTCCCTAACTAAGGCTTCTATGAACCACACTTGTATGAATTTAGGACACAAACTTGCTGGTTTAGCATTAGACTGTGATCCAAATTATTAAGGGGACATTTTTTAAACCTCCATCAATTAATGCTGAAATTAAGACAACTAAATCTCCTAGCTTTTGGAGCAGCTATTGTTGATGCCTGGGCCATCACCCCAGCCCACCTCTGAGCTCCACTGCAGCTGCAGGGGACAGTATCTCTGCACTCTGATGGTATCCCTCCTCAAGTGCCTACATTTTTCTACTTCTCCACCAAAAGCACCAATGTAGCTTGTTCAGCCCTTGCAGAGGACAACCCAGGGATCCTGAGCGCATAGGATTTGGGAATAATTTGCTTATTGGCTGCTCTTCACTAAAAGTGCTAGAGATCTACTTGCCCCACCCTCAGACAAATTTCAACCAATGAGGAAAGGGAGTCACTGGGTAACAGCCCAGCTTCCCTACCCATGACTGTGCAATTCTGAGGTGCGTTCTACAGAATTCTTTACAGGGGCCTCAGTGGGATTGAGTCCCAACTGCTAAGAATGACAATCTGCTCATGATCATACTTCAATGGGTGCCTTCCCTTCTCGGTCTTATTTCCCCACCCCTCACATTTCCCCACCCCCTCACATGTGCTTCCTTGGATTGCCTCCCAGGTAACCCACCTGTCCTCAAGATCTGGCCTACGGATCTGCTTTTAGAGAGCCATAAACCAAGACACCATCTTTTTTTTTTTTATTTTTATGTTTTTGAGATGGAGTCTCGCTCTGTCCCCCAGGCTGGAGTACAGTAGGAGGATCTCAGCTCACTGCAAGCTCCGCCTCCCGAGTTCACACCATTCTCCTGCCTGCCTCAGCCTCCCGAGTAGCTGGGACTACAGGCGCCCGCCACCACGCCCAGCTAATTTTTTTGTACTTTTAGTAGAGAGGGGGATTCACCATGTTAGCTAGGATGGTCTCGATCGCCTGACCTCGTGATCCGCCCGCCTCGGCCTCCCAAAGTGCTGGGATTACAGGCGTGAGCCACCGCGCCCGGCCAGCACCATCTCTTATATCTTCTTCAATCTCATCCGAGGATACTGCTCTTTGTTGTCTTATATTAAACTCTCCACTTTGAGCTTTTTATTTTCCTTCTCAGTGGCATATACAGAAGAGTTGTTCTTACAATGAAAGGTACCTTAATTCCAGTAAGATATCATTAGCAGAAAAATAAAACTCTTCTGAGATACCATAAACACATTGAATATACAAAATGAGTCATTAGCTCTTCTAAAAATTAATACCAAGTTTTAAATAGTTATGAAGTGCTCTGTGCAGCATAATTCAGTTAAGCAAAGTTGGCACATACATGCATTCATGCACAATGTATGATCCAGTTGGCACATACATGCGTTTGTGCTACAGGTCTCAGGTCTTCCAGTAAAGCTCTGAAATCATTGTAGGAAATAATGGACATCATACTGTTCTATCCTTTGGAAAAGTTGTGTGTGTTTCACAGTTTCTCATGTGTGATGTGGAGGCTGCTTAGACAACTGCCAGCCCCACTGGTCCATCTATCTGAATTTTTCAAGATGTGGTCCAGGAACTATCTGCATTGGATACACTCAGGATTATTATAAAATGTAGACTTCCAGAACATCTTACCAGCTGTATGGAATAAGAATCTGTGATTGGCAGAGCCACGTGATCTGCAATTTAACAAGCTGCCCTAGTGATTTTTGTACATGTGAAAGCTTGAGAGTCATTGGCTTACTGATTGCTTTTCACCAAAACAACAACGTTAAGGTTCTTGGACCTGTTCTACTATGCATGTTTAACGTACTCACTACTAGAAATTTTATTAATTACATAAAAGCTGTAACCAAAATTAAAAAAGAAACGGAAACATTGGGAGCAGTATTTGCTTACTAAAATGACCTACTTTTTGATAAGTGACCACAACACTCATAATTCTGGGCAGAATTTCTGGAAAAGTACTTTATTCATTCATTCATTTATTAATTCAGGAAACTCTTATTCAATGCTTAGATTTTGTTGGATTGTGTAACTACAAAGATGAATAGAAATAACTCAAAAGAAATAGCAGTATGCGTGTAATCCCAGCACTTTGGGAGGCTGAGGTGGGCGGATCACGAGGTCAGGAGATCGAGACCATCCCGGCGAACACGGTGAAACCTCGTCTCTACTAAAAATACAAAAAAATTAGTCAGGCGTGGTGGCGGGCACCTGTAGTCCCAGCTACTCGGGAGGCTGAGGCAGGCAGGAGAATGGTGTGAACTCGGGAGGCGGAGCTTGCAGTGAGCTGAGATCACGCCACGGCACTCCAGCCTGAGAGACAGAGAGAGACTCCATCTCAAAAAAAAAAGAAAGAAATAGCAGTATAAAAGACCCTAGAGTCAGAGTGGAGAACATAAATTTGAGATGTGAATTCTGATTCTCCGACTCATTGGCCGAGTGATTCTGGGCATGTTATTTAACCTCACTGTGATTCAGGTTCCTAATAAGTGAAAATCAGAAAACCCACGCCTACCTCATAGATAGGTAATGCATTTAATAAAGCACTTAGTGGAGTGTTAGGCTTATAATAACCAATTATGAACAACTATTATTTCAGTATGAATAAAATACACTATCCATCTGGGCAGGGGAAGACACAGACAGTACAAGGCAGTGCATAGGCCACTGGTTTCTGGAGCTCGCTTTGCCTGGTTTTGATCCTGGCTTTTCCATTTACTAGCTGTGCACCCTGGGCTGGTGATGCCACCTCTGTCTCTTCCTTCACAACTCTGCTGCTTCATTTCGACTTCCGCATGTCTTATTCCTCCATGAGCCCTGTGCTCTCCTAACTCCAACTAGGTGTCTACTCCTTGGAGGATCCAACACAAAAATCAGTTAGAGAGGGAGAGATGGCAGTCACTGATGAAGCAAAATCTGGGAGATAATGCGATCATGAGTCATGGAGAGTGTGGGTGAGGGGAAGACAGTGGTTGCTACTCATGTTCTGAATACAGGTATTATTTTAACTTTTGGAGAATAATACTGCTTCTTTTCATGTCCCTGGGAAATGTTGTCATATTTTTAAAGTGAATATCCCTGAATTTATCATTTTCTATTAAAACTTTGCCCACCAGAATGAGTCATGGCAGAAGCATTGACAGAAACAGGGGACTGATTCAGTTGGTGGATGAGTAAGCTACTGAGAGATCTTTGTTGACCCGCCGGCACCAGGAAGCTTTCTTTTTCTCTGTTTTCTAAACAATGTAATTTGATTACACTTCAAACACTGTGCTTCCTTATTTTCCTATTATGTAAATTACATATGTAAATTAATGTAAGATGAAGACATGCAGATTTTTGTCTGTGAAAAAGATGGGCTGACTGTGACCAGAGCCGAGCGAAGCTTTGAATTAACTTTCTGGCCATGGGGATGGATTTCCTTCCCCCATCCCACCCGTATGTGGCTGCATGCTTTTAGTCAGTGATGAAGTTCTTGGCTGCAATGAAGATGCAGTACTTAATTAAGGAAGAGTGACTTTGTTAATAATAAATTTTAGCCCAAGTATGAGATAGACAATCAATGTCCTCATCTATAAGCACCCACTAAACGTCTAGTAGGCCACTTTGCTTTCGTTACGTAGCAGACATTCGCTGAGCATCTACCATGGGCCAAGCTCTTTACAGGCAACAAAGAAGCAACTATATCTAAGACACAGTCTTCCCTCCACAGACTGATGTGATTACAAGTCAAAGTGATTCAGGATTATTCTGAATTAGGAGAGACCATCTAACCCAGTCTTGGGTGGAGGGGAGGTAGAGAGTAGTTTCAGGGAGATATTTCTAGACAAAGTTACAGTTACGTCCGGCTGAGCCCAGAAGGATGAATGGGAATGGTTAGGGGCAAAGGATCATGGGAAGAGCAGCAGGTGCAAATGCCCGGAGCAGAAGGCACAGGGCCGGGTAAAGATCGGTCAGGTATTTTTGCAATAGTTTAAGACAGCTGGAGTTTAGAGTTCAGGGTCAACGGCCAGGGTGGGATGGCAAACCATGAAGCCAGAGACGCAACAGGAACCAGCCTTTGTGGGACTAAGAAATGTCATTCAGGGTGTGAACCCAGGAGGTGGAGCTTGCAATGAGCCGAGATCACGCCACTGCACTCCAGTCTGGGCAACAGAGTGAGACTCCGTCTCAAAAAATAAAAAAATTAAAAGAATGTCATTCAGAAGGCCATGGGACCCATAGAGGTTTCAGTCAGCCAGTGTCATCACAGATTTGCATGATTAGTGACTGCTGAAGTGCATGAATTTAAGAGGAACAGACTAGCAGTGGGAAGAACAGTTGGGAGGGGAGCCCTTTCTTCCTGGGCACAGAGCTAGGCTATTTCTTAGCTTCTTGGATAGCTAAGCAGGGCTTCAGGACTGAGCAGCAGCCAACAGACCGTGGGCAGAAGCAACATGTGCTACTGCTGGGGCTGATACTTGAAAACCCTCCTGTGTGATCTCTACGTGCCCTACCCTCCTCTGCCAGGCCTTGGGCAGGAGTTGTTAAATGTGACTGAGCATCAGAACCACCTGGACAGTTTGGTAGAACATGTGTTTTTGGATCCTCTCAGAGCCTGTCATTCAGCCAGTTTGTGGTGAGGCCTAAGAATTTGCATTTCTAACAAATTACTAGGTGATGCTGTTGCTGCTGGGCCAGGGACTGCATTGTGGTTACTGAAGCCCTAAACAAGGCAGAGCTACTGAAGCCCTAAACAAGGCAGAGCTACAAGATGCACAAGAAGGAATAATCCTGGGTTCCTGAATAACTGTGTGGAGTAGTCCCTCACACACCTCCCTCCAACTCAGAACTCCCGTGGAATATAAAGCAAGCAAGGAAAATGTCCAGTGAATGCGGGTGCATGAAGGCAAGCGCCACACTGTGCCACATTGTCTTTTCCTGCAATGCTTGACTGTACTGCTCCTTTTCCTTGCAACATCCAACCCACCCCCATCTTAAGGTAGCTAACCCTACTCACACTGCAGGTCCCAGCATGGCCCTCATTTCCACCAGTGTGGCTCCTCAGATGCAAACCTGGCTAGTTGTCCATCTACCACCCTTTACAGTATATAAAAAAATGTGTATATATGTATTGTACCATTTTATGCCTATTATTCTAAGTTGGTTTGTTGTTTTTAAACTTTTTCATATTTTGGTTCTCCTCACACTCTGGAAAACCATATTTATATTTGCCTCAATGTTTATCCATCTAGTCCAGTGTCCTATTTCTACGACTCATTCAAATGTTGAATGAATGATGCCCAAACAGTGTCTGGCCCTCAGAATGTGCTCAGTGATTCTGGAAATAGATTTATTGTTTTATTGAGGAGAGTAGAAAGACTCTTAAAGAAGACTTGTTAAATAAAAGAAGAAAAGCCCCTGGGATGTCCCAGGTTAGCAGAGCTGAGACCTGAAACATGAGGATTCCATGATAGTGAAGGACTATATGGTAAAAGAACAGAGAGAGTAAGTCATGCATGCGTATAAGACACCTAGCCACAGAAGAAAATATGGTGGCTTGAAGGGGGGCAGCAATTATTTCCATGCAAGACAAGAAAGACTTGTGTATGTTTGAAGGTCCAAGGGAAGGAATCAGTGGAAAGAAAGACTTGTATAATGCTGGAAAACTGGAAATAATTGAGGATACAGTGTGTCAGATGATTAAAGAAAAAGAGAAAGGAATCCAGATGTAATGTTAAGGTCAATATTTGAAGGATATGATGCCAAGACAGAAGAGGATGAGGAGGGGACATATATCTGGTTAAAGATAATTTTGGTGGGGAAGATGGAAGGTTAGGAGATTTCCCCTTTAATGACCTTGATTTTCTCAGCAAAGTAGGAGATAAGACCATCTGCAAAGAAAAGGGGTTTGGAGAAGAAAATTAAAAAAGAGAGAGAGAGAATGGGGAACATTGAAACAGCTACTACAAAGAGTATGCTTTGGTAATCAAAAGGATGACTTACTCACAGGAACCATTACATATAGCACATCCATTATTTTTTAGCCTAGAAAAAAAAGGCCTTGTAAATTTCTAGCACCAGAAGGTTGGCATTGTTCTGAAATGAGTACCTAAACTGATGATCTCACTGCTGCATTTCTTCTCCCTATGAGAGCTAATTCTAGGCACTTAATTTCTGTACACCTTTGCTCTGCTCTGTCCTCTTCCTCATACGGCCTTCCAGAGCCATCTCATAATATTCACTTTTTAATATTTTATTTTCTGTGCTTCATTTTCCCCATCTCTCAAGTGAAATGAATTTGATGAAGAGGGCTAAAGGCCTTTCTGTAGCTTCATGTTAGTTCAGCAAACATCTATGGAATGCCACTAGATGCCACTAGGTGTAGGAGACGGTGGGGCAGTGACTATGAATTAAACATTATATCTGTCTCAGAGGTTCTCCCATGCTCTGTGGGAGACAGATTCACAAATAAATCATTTCAGCATCATGTGGCTGGTGCTGTCATGGGGGCATGCATCTCACGATCTTTAGACGCTAGGCTAATGACATTCATTCATTCTCCAAATATTTTGTAAGTACCCACTATGTGTCAAGAAATGTGAGCCTCTGGCAATATAGCGGTAGAAGTGACAGGTGAGTTCTTTGCTGTTGATATATGTACTCTGAGGAAAATAAAGGGATATGGTGTGATAGAGAGAAAAGAAGGGGAAATTATTTAGCTTGAGTGATTGTAGAAGGGCTGCCCTAGGTAGGGGAGCTTCAAACTGAGACGTGAGTGAGGAGTCAACTATGTGAAGATGCAGAAACAGATGTTTCTCCTTAGGGGACACCTCCAGCAGAATGGCTCAAAGGCCTGGCTTATTCAAGGAGGTGAAAAGAGACCATTGTGATTGGACAGTGGTGAAGGAGGGAGAGAAAGCGGGGAGACTGACAAGGCAAGGAATTTGAATTTTATTCTTTTTTTTTTTTTTTTTTTTTTTTTTTAAGAACAAAGTACAACCAAATTAAAATAGAAA
>NW_012102055.1:715313-720836 GCF_000951045.1 Mandrillus leucophaeus | reverse complement strand
GAATTTTATTCTAAAGCAAATAAATCAGTAAGTGAGCAGTATCATCTTAGTTCTAGAAATTCAACCAGTTTTGCAAAGACCACATGATGCCACAAATATCCTTTACAACCCTACAAAAATGATTGCTAGTAAGTATGGTTCAATCAATCATTCTGCAATCATATATTGTGTACCTGCTGAGTGTTAGATATTGTCTAGGTCTGGAGGATACAGGAGCCACAAAGCAGAAAAATGTCCTTGCAGCCAATGTGCTTATATTTGAGTATGTGTGGAGGCTGGCATTTCAGGGAAAGCAGTAGTAGTAAGTACAAAGGTTCTGAGGCAAAAGTATGCTTACACTGTTTGAAGACAAACAAAGGCATGAGTGAATTAAGGAAACTGATATCAGAAAAAAAGATAATAAACTTGGAGGGAAAAGGGCAGTGGTTTAAGATTGTTATATTCTTATTTTGTAAAAGGCTTGCTCCAGCTGTGGTAAGACAATAAAATCAAGGAGTTACAGATAAAGCAAGGGAACCAAATAGGAAGTGATGACAATCATTGATGTGAAAGGTAGTTTTGATTAGGTTGAGGTTGGAGGAGATGGGAGAAGTGAACATATCTGGTGATATTCTGAAAATAGGCCAATAGAATTCCATAATGAATTGGATGTTTGGGATAAAGGGAACAGTCAAAGACTTCAAAATTTTGGATCTGACCATCAAGAACAATGGAATTGCCATTGCTCAGATGAAGGAGACTAAGAATTGCAGATGAGGAAGCAGATATTAAAAGCTGAGTTTTGTTCGAGACCAGTCTGATCAACATGGTGAAACCCCATCTCTACCAAAAATACAAAAATTATCCAGGCGTGGTGGTGGACACCTGTGATCCCAGCTACCTGGGAGGCTGAGGCAGGAGAATCGCTTGAACCCGGGAGGCAGAGGTTGCAGTGAGCCAAGATTGTGCCACTGTATTCCAGCTTGGGTGACAAGAGCAAACCAAAAACAAACAAAAAACCCCTCAGGTTTGAAAAGGTTAAGTTGAAAATGTCAATGAGACATCCAACTGGAGAGATGTATTAGAAAAATCTAGAGTTCAAAGGAGAACTGGAATTTTCATCTAGTCTATTTGAAGACATGGCATGTTGCTCACTTGCATAACAGGCAGGCCTATATTTTAAAGCTGAATAGAGGTGATAGGAAAAAATTTAGCAAAGCCCAGAGTCCAACACTGACAAGATTTGGGAGTTAGCAGTTCCTGGTGATTCATTTGTAGAGGTAGAAAACCAACTTATTGTTGCTTCTTTTTATTTGTTTATTTATTTATTTTTTTGAGATGGAGTCTTGCTCTGTCGCCCAGGCTGGAGTGCAGTGGTGCAATCTCAGCTCATTGCACACTCCACCTCCTGGGTTCATGCCATTCTCCTGCCCCAGCCTCCCGAGTAGCTGGGACTACAGGTGCCTGCCATCATGCCCGGCTAATTTTTTTTTGTATTTTTAGTGGAGACAGGGCTTCACCATGTTAGCCAGGATGGTCTTGATCTCCCGACCTCATGATCCACCTCCCAAAGTGCTGGGATTACAGGCGTGAGCCATCGCACCCAGCCTATTACTTCTAATCTAATCAAGTTACCTGATAGTGTCAATTTAAGAGGAAAAAGATAAAACTGTAGACAAGGAGGTAAGTAGTTGAGAGAAAAACCTGAAAATAAGGACCCAAAAGACCTATTCTTAGTCCTGATTATCCACCAAGTTTCTGTGTGACAATGGAAAAGTCATCTCACTTCAGTTTCTTAATTTGTAGGACAAATGGGCAGGATAGGATAATCTGTAAATTTCCTCACACCTCCAAACTAAAGCTAAAAAAAGTCATAATATATTAAAAAAACTCATAAATCAATAAGAAAAAAAGATGAATAACTGCTAGAAATACAAAGAATATTAACATACAATTCTCCAAAGAAAAGCTAAAAATAGCAGTGAATGACCAAAATAGCTCTGGCACTCAGCTTCGATAATGTTATTAAATGATCAAAAACTAACTATACAATAGGAACAATAACAAAAAAGTATAGTCAACAGTAAACGCAACAGAAATATTAAAAGTTTATATAAACGAAAAATGTAAATTCTATGAAAGATTAATAACAAGGGCTACTTTGGGAAGAAAGACTCATTGTAAGGACGGCCTAAATTTAACTTAATTAATCCCAATAAAATACCCATTGTGATTTCTTTTTTTGGTAGAACAAGACAAACTAATTATAAAATTTGCATGGAAAAATAAACATTTGACATATCCAGGGAAATTCTGTAAGACAGCCTATTTGACAGACAGCTCCTTTTGTTTAAAGTGGATAAACAGAGCTGCAACCTCTGAATTAGGACTAGGTGAGATAGTTTAATAATGACCATTGGGTGGGGACTCCAATTCCCCAGGTCACCGTTGTTTTATTTTCTACAGAGATGGAAAAAATAGGAAAAAAAATTAATCTACTCAGGATGTTACTTCTGGGAAGAGTGCTATAGTGTTTCAGTTTGGTGTATACTTAACACATGGTATTTAAATTGCATTTAAATGGTCTGCTTAGTTTTAATAACTAAATCAACAGTAAGTTACTTTATAACAATATTGTTAAATTAAAAACAAATGACTAGGTTTCTATACATATAGACAGGTGATTCCTTCTTAGTCTTTAAGGGCAAACGATATACAGTCACAAGGCTAAATAATAAAGTCTCTTTTGCAGGACTGAATAAATACTGCTTCTATTTAAAAAAAAAAAGGAAACTGAAGAGTAAGTGATGTCCAACAGCAAAATAAACTTGCCATTATGATATAACCTTCCTTTCCTGACTCTTCTGCCTCCCTCTTATTTTCCTATAGATAGAAGATGAGACTATAGCACTTGGTTTAATGGATTATAAGAGAGTTCTAACCCCAACCCAGAGAGAAAGTACACAAGTCAAGGAACTTGAAAGGATGAAAATTGGTTATCTTGGGAGGTGAGAGTGGGGCCTTTACTTGGCCAAAGGAATATTTGCCCTGACAGGAACCCTCACCAAAGGACATGCATGGAAGGAAGGTCAGGTGTATTGAAACCACAGCAGATGCTTAGGCTGGGGAGCCAGGGACGGGAAGGGGACATGGCCCATGGATATTTAATTTGTTGTCCTATTATTTTTCTTGGCTTCTGGTGAACCCAGATGGTGATCAGAATTTTCCCTAGCACACAGACTCTGTAGTGGAACAGAAGGCTGGTTGCTTTACAAATGAGGGAAATGGGAAAAATCTGACCTAGTAATCTGCAAATCCACACAGGACTTTTCGTTGTGGATTTATGACAACCAGTCTTCCAATCTTGGGAGCATGGTATTCTTCTAACTTCTTCCTTAGTGTAACAAAAATTGCTATTTATTGGGAATCTTGTAGAACCAGAGAATATATACTGGAACTTCAAATCCTCGTAACAATAGTAAACACCCAATCCCAACTTTGTAGGTGAGAAGCTGAGGCTTGAAGAAGTTAAGTAACATGTCCAAGTTCATCCAGCCAAAAAGTGATAGAACTGGAATTTTCATCTAGTCTATTTGAAGACAAGGCATGTTGCTCACTTGCATAACAGGCAGACCTATATTTTAAAGCTGAATAGAGGTGATAGGAAAAAATTTAGCAAAGACCAGAGTCCAACACTGACACTTTCTATTCTAAAAGAAACCCTTGATGTGCAAAGTGTTAAGGCTGGATGTTAATTTGAGTCAGTGGATCCCTTCATTTTGCAGATCCTGCAGAAGTTAAATGTCAGAGTTAAAAATGTGGAACCAGCTGATGGTAGATATAGCCAGGATGGGACATCACAGCTCCTCTATTCAACACAGTGCTCTATTTACACAGGGTCTATCTCAACCGATATTCTCAGAACACCTAAAGGCACGTGGCGCATAGACCAAAACCATCTGCTAAGCCTTCTGGCACTAATAGAATGCCGTTACTTACAGTTATGGTCAGAGGAATCTGCAAGGTGGTAAATTGCAATGCCACTCTGTGTATTCTCCATAAATGTTACTTTCTCTATCTCTCTCCTGGGTATATACAACATTTAAAAGACAATAAATATAGCAACACTGTGGTAGGCCATTTACTTACTAAAATGGAAGAATGTGGCCATGGAGAGTCAGAGCACTGTCACGTGGTCATTTAACACTGCTGCAGGCAAAGGCCCAGGGTGCAGCATTCTCATATTAGGCAGTTGTTGTAGACAAAATGGCCCTGACTGGAGATGTTCACCCAAACTATCCCTTCATATGCACTGCGGTATAGAATCTCCAATCTATTTTTTAATTTGTTATTTCTATTAGATACATGTACAAGATAAAGTACAGATGTCTTCCCTATCCCAGGTCCACCCCTACGAATCAGTCTTTACAATTTCTATTTTAGGTTCTTCATCGTCTTACATTTATACCACATGGAATTGGGTTGCTATTTTTGTTCAATCTGCCTTAGGTGATAGATGTTGACTCTTGCAATGACCAGTGGTGATATATATATATTACTCATGCCACCCTCTTCTCTTCCTAGATTTTGATAACTAACATAATTTTCTAGCGCGCTCTCTCTCTCTCTTTTTTTTGAGATGGAGTCTTGCTCTGTCACCAGGCTGGAGTACAGTGGCACGATCCTGGCTCACTGCAACCTCTGCCTCCCGGGTTCAAGCGATTCTCTTGCCTCAGCCTCCCAAGTAGCTGGGACTACAGACACATGCCATCATGCCCAGCTAATTTCTGTATTTTTAGTAGAGACGGGGTTTCACCATGTTGGCCAGGATGGTCTCGATCTCTTGACCTCATGATCCACCCGCCTTGGCCTCCCAAAGTGCTGGAATTACAGGTGTGAGTCACCACGCCCAGTCAACTTTCTAGCTCTTCTATTGGTTATCTGTAAATCTTTAATTAATGCTCCTAGAGGTACACGTTCTCCACACTTTCCCTCTAGCTTTCCTTCTCTTGTTATACTTCCTGCCTTCCATCACACATGCACTCTCACATGGTCAGGAATGGTAACATTTACATTCTGCTCTGTAACCATAGTAAACCAAAATAACTTATCCTAAATGTTAAAACTAAGCATTTGCATGATAAAAACTGTAACCAGATAATATATTAGAAATATTATTCTGCTCAGGCTTCATTCTTCTATATTACACTTCACATTTCCTAAGCAACTAATTATCATTGTAGTCATTGAGAAGTAGGAAAGGCCAATGTCGTCCTGAGAAACAAGAGGACTGTAGAGGAGGATTCCTCAGTCTTGGCTATATATGGAGTCACTTAGGGAGATTTTTAAAACACTGATGCCTGCTTCCCATCCCAAAAATGTCAGACTTCATTGGTCTGAAGTATGGTCTAAGTGGAATTTTGGAAGCTCCCAGGTAATTCCCATTTACAATCAAAGCTGAGAACCACCAATGTAGAAGCAGCTCTGTTCAGAAAGTAAAAGTAAATGGAAAGTCTACCCCATGCTGTGTCCTTTCTAATGTGG
>NW_012102055.1:699424-713483 GCF_000951045.1 Mandrillus leucophaeus | reverse complement strand
ATGGGACATCACAGCTCCTCTATTCAACACAGTGCTCTATTTACACAGGGTCTATCTCAACCGATATTCTCAGAACACCTAAAGGCACGTGGCGCATAGACCAAAACCATCTGCTAAGCCTTCTGGCACTAATAGAATGCCGTTACTTACAGTTATGGTCAGAGGAATCTGCAAGGTGGTAAATTGCAATGCCACTCTGTGTATTCTCCATAAATGTTACTTTCTCTATCTCTCTCCTGGGTATATACAACATTTAAAAGACAATAAATATAGCAACACTGTGGTAGGCCATTTACTTACTAAAATGGAAGAATGTGGCCATGGAGAGTCAGAGCACTGTCACGTGGTCATTTAACACTGCTGCAGGCAAAGGCCCAGGGTGCAGCATTCTCATATTTGGCAGTTGTTGTAGACAAAATGGCCCTGACTGGAGATGTTCACCCAAACTATCCCTTCATATGCACTGTGGTATAGAATCTCCAATCTATTTTTTAATTTGTTATTTCTATTAGATACATGTACAAGATAAAGTACAGATGTCTTCCCTATCCCAGGTCCACCCCTACGAATCAGTCTTTACAATTTCTATTTTAGGTTCTTCATCGTCTTACATTTATACCACATGGAATTGGGTTGCTATTTTTGTTCAATCTGCCTTAGGTGATAGATGTTGACTCTTGCAATGACCAGTGGTGATATATATATATTACTCATGCCACCCTCTTCTCTTCCTAGATTTTGATAACTAACATAATTTTCTAGCGCGCTCTCTCTCTCTCTTTTTTTTGAGATGGAGTCTTGCTCTGTCACCAGGCTGGAGTACAGTGGCACGATCCTGGCTCACTGCAACCTCTGCCTCCCGGGTTCAAGCGATTCTCTTGCCTCAGCCTCCCAAGTAGCTGGGACTACAGACACATGCCATCATGCCCAGCTAATTTCTGTATTTTTAGTAGAGACGGGGTTTCACCATGTTGGCCAGGATGGTCTCGATCTCTTGACCTCATGATCCACCCGCCTTGGCCTCCCAAAGTGCTGGAATTACAGGTGTGAGTCACCACGCCCAGTCAACTTTCTAGCTCTTCTATTGGTTATCTGTAAATCTTTAATTAATGCTCCTAGAGGTACACGTTCTCCACACTTTCCCTCTAGCTTTCCTTCTCTTGTTATACTTCCTGCCTTCCATCACACATGCACTCTCACATGGTCAGGAATGGTAACATTTACATTCTGCTCTGTAACCATAGTAAACCAAAATAACTTATCCTAAATGTTAAAACTAAGCATTTGCATGATAAAAACTGTAACCAGATAATATATTAGAAATATTATTCTGCTCAGGCTTCATTCTTCTATATTACACTTCACATTTCCTAAGCAACTAATTATCATTGTAGTCATTGAGAAGTAGGAAAGGCCAATGTCGTCCTGAGAAACAAGAGGACTGTAGAGGAGGATTCCTCAGTCTTGGCTATATATGGAGTCACTTAGGGAGATTTGTAAAACACTGATGCCTGCTTCCCATCCCAAAAATGTCAGACTTCATTGGTCTGAAGTATGGTCTAAGTGGAATTTTGGAAGCTCCCAGGTAATTCCCATTTACAATCAAAGCTGAGAACCACCAATGTAGAAGCAGCTCTGTTCAGAAAGTAAAAGTAAATGGAAAGTCTACCCCATGCTGTGTCCTTTCTAATGTGGCGCAAAGGCCAAAGACCAGAGGAAGGAGGCCTGTAGATGGGTGGGGCAAGGTGGGGGGAAACCAAAAACTGAGGAGGGGCTTTGCGCCCACTTCTTGTTTGGGATTTGGAACATGTGTCCTAGAAGAGTGGCTCCTCCCCCGCTGCCAATAGGCTCAGAGAAGCTGGGGTCTCAGCACCATTAGGCCTGGCTCCCGGAATCTCTTTGTGTTCCCACACTCCCTGAATGGGGAACATGGAAAGTAACTGATGATGCTGACTGGTGGGTCTGCCTGGGCAGTCACCATGGTGGGGAGCCAGTGACCCTAAGCAGGAGCATCGTGTGGAGCTGTGCAGGCCATGCAAGGCACATCACTGGAGGTATCACTGATAATAAGCTGTGCCCCCTGGAGCTGTGAGATGTGGAGCTGGCAAGTGCAAGATGAATCCCCCTCTGGAATCCATCACTGCATTTGCTCCAAGGAAAGAGCCCCCGAGAGGCAGCTCCCAGTCAAGGACTGATCACAGCAGGGATACTAAGACAGGGCTGTTCTTGGCTGAATTTGCCTCAAGGGCATCTGGGTGCTTTGCCAAAACTTCCCTACACTGCACACCTCACAAGCTGTCTTCCCTGTCTCCTTCACTCGGGCTTGTGCTTGAGCTGGGGCTGATGGCTCTCCCAGTGGACTCCAGCACCCTCTTTCTTTCCTCTCATACAGGCATTTCCTTTAATAAACTCCTTGCATTCCCCCAAATAAATCCCATCTTAGCATCTGCTCCTGGCAGGGCTTGGACTGACCCTCCGCACCTTAGAACAATTTGCACCACTCAGAACCACTGGAGCCTAACATTTTTACTACCGGTTCAACTCTGGACAACTGGGACTTTGCATCTACCTCAGAGATGTCAGGCAGAAGCCAGTTTCAGCCAAACGGTGTGGTTAATTGGCTCATTCTAGAACAGTGGCTTTGTTTTGGCCTCATAGACTCCGACCATGTGCAGCTGGTGCCATTTTATCCCATCAGTGAGTGCTGACAGCTTTAACAAAGAAGGACCGCATGGTCAACATTTGGTCTCACAATTTCATTGCTCAACAGGGAGAGGACTGCCAGAAACTCGATCAGTACACGCTTCTTCAGATTCCCAGCTCACAAAGCCACCTATGACACCCAGCATCCCTGCATCACCAACACAGTCTCAGCATGGGTTGACTCAAGTCATCTTTTTGGGAAAAGATATTCTGTCCCAAGTGTTCTACACTTAGTCTGCTCAGGAAAACCTTTCCTCACAGCCTGTCACACGTTTGAAATGTATTTTCACCATGTGAAAAGCACTGGCTTGGTTTCTAAAAACAGAACACCACATTCATGGAGAAAGGTCTTGGTTTGGAATAGACCATATATGATTATGCGCTGTGTTGAGAGGGTACTCCAGTTACTGATTTGCCAGAATCCAAATCCTAAAGAATCGAGACTCACAGGGCTTGAAATGTGCTTGGTGCAAAGTGATCGCCAGGGGCTTCTAAATCTTTCCCCTGAAGGGATGGAGGGGATACTGTCTCCCAAACAGACTCTAAGTTCTGAAGGATCCCAAAGACTGGAAGCCAGAATCAGCACACTACATCCTGGAGGTCTTATGAGGACCATCAGAAACCTCGTGGCTGAACACCTGAGCACACTTTAAAGAGGATAAAGCCCAAAGCGGTTTGATGGAATAAGGTTGTGGTATCATAGTGTTATTTTTTTTCCTATTCTTAGAACTGGCTTTATTGTTACAATATGCCTGGCACAAAATGTAAATTCTAGAGGGACAATAAGATAAAATGGTAAGAAGACAAAGTACTATTCTTTTATACTCTGTCCCCTGGTTTCTGTGGCTGTGATCAGCGGCATATGCAGAGATAAGAGATGAGCGCCTGTGGGATTTTGTACACAGAGCAAAATGTCACAAGACGCTGGTCCTTTGGGAGCCCTGCAGCCAAGGGCCTTTGAAGGTCACTTCTGCAATTAGGCTGTGTGGTACTGTACGGGTGACCCACATGCACCAGGACATATGCCACTAGCCCAACTGGCTCACTCACTCACATGCTCTCTCTCTCTCCTTTCTCTTCTCTTTTTCTAAGGTGTGATTTTCATAGTAATTTAAATGATTAAGACTTTAATTATAATGAAGCTTAGATGAAGCGAGACCCTCACCCTGGCATTTAAAATCAAGTACAGTAAGAGAAAAATTGGACTTCTGCCATTGCCATCTAAGGTTGAGCACGCCAGGAATGACCTGCAAGGATTACAAAGAGATGCCACTGTCTCTCCTAGCAATTTCTTCTAGTTACGGATTTGTCAGAATCTAAATTTCTGTTTTTCCTCAGTCCACTGCTTCTCTCTGAGAATGTGGCTCCTTTGGGGATGTTGAGTTTTTCAAGAAAGAATGCTACAGAGCAAAGCAGGGGGTGGTGTTTCTGTCTCCTGCTCCATAGTATGCTTTTATGTTTTTGTTTTTTTGTTTTGTTTATTTTTTTTTTTTTTTTGAGACAGAGTCTTGCTCTTATCGCCCAGGTTGGAGTGCAGTGGCAAGATCTCAGTTCACTGCAACCTCCGCCTCCCAGGTTCAAGTGATTCTCCTGCCTCAGCCTCTTGAGTAGCTGGGATTACAGGTGCCCGCCACCACGCTTGGCTAATTTTTGTATTTTTAGTAGAGATGGGGTTTCACCATGTTGGACATGCTGGTCTCAAACTCCTGACCTCAGGTGATCTGCCCACCTGAGCCTCCCAAAGTGCTGGGATTTCAGGCGTGAGCCACTGCTCCCGGCCCCTCTTATGCTTTGATCTCAATAGCAACAATTGGAAGAAGTTCTAGTAAAAAGGAAACCCCAGGACAGGGAACATGAGTAAGGGGATAAAAATAATGATAAATCTTGAAGCTTTAAATCCTTAAGCTAAGGGGTAGTTGTTTCCATGCTCCTGTGTCCCTGTTTGGTCAGGCTTCTATACAAATGTCAACTGTGACTGTCACTGTCCTATGGTACATACTGTAGCATTTACTCTTTGGTGCCTGACTAGGAATAACGGCAGTGGGTGCACATCGATCCACTTCCATTCATGTTTTCTTCCCTAAGTTAGCAGGTTCATTTTTGCCAGATTTCAGGGTGTTTTGCATGGCCCTGTCACTTCTGCATGGGGACAGAGCCAGCTCTGACAGATGCACTCTCATGACACAGCACATCTGTCAGACACCAAGGGCTGGAGAGAATTTTTCTTGGTCAGCAGCATCTCTTCAATGAGGTCTCTTATGATCAAAGATGTTGGCAGCAACAGGAAAACTACTGGACTTCTAGCTTGGGCACACTTAGATGATGAAAGCAACTTGGATGTCTCTCATGGTTCCACATTGTGCTAGACTAAGGGAGGAGATCAGCAAAATAATTCTATGGCAGAAGGTAACGTTTGATCCAATGTTCCTGTAGTTCTTAGGTTTCTCACTGTTCATCACAAACAAATGAGAGGTTTTCCCTTGGTTTGGAGTATAGCCTTTTACTCAGAACAATGATAATCACAATAATTAATATTGATTGAGAGTTTGCTATATGCCTGGCACTACTGCCAGAACTTTACGCATGTTAAACCATATCATCCCTATAAACAACCTGCTGAGGTAGGCGCTATTATGATCCCCATTTACAGATGCGGAAACCAAGTTAAACAACTCGTTCACGGCTCATTAGAGAACAACCTGTCCGCAAACCAAGATAGTCTGGCTTCAGAATTGGGCTGGCTGGTAGCCTCACTGCCAGGATACTTCTTCACCTCACCCAGGGACAAGCTCATGTACTGAGTTGCCAGGGGCTGAAGCAATTTCTATTAAAAATAAATCTTCAGCCTTGAATCAGACAAATGAAGGTCTGGATCACTGTGTGCAATCTATATCCACGGTTTGAGAGAGAAGTTGGCAAATCTGACTTGCATGGAAGTACATAGTCAAATGATGAAAGGTTTGGAAACCATGTAATATGAGAGACGTTTGGAATAGCCGAGGTAAGTTAAACAACTCACCAGAAGACAGTATAGGGGGCGCTATATGAAGGCTTTGCCTTCAAAGACTTAGGATGACTCTTGCCATACAGGCCAGGTTCATTTCAGTTCCCTCTGCAGAGCAAAGCTGGGATGAGTCAGCAGAAACATCAGGAAAATCAAGTTCATTTGTAAACACTCAATCTTTGAGGATAAAAGAACTCCTGTGAAAGGTAGTGAGCTCCCCATCATGCCTGTCCCTTGACAGAGGCCACAGTATCAGCTGGGAAGGAAATCATTAAGGCTTTGTGCATCACAGTGGGAGGTTGAACTAGGTCACCTCCAGGTTCCAACTGTGAAATGTATAGAAAGTTGGGGGATTTTAAGTTAAAATGGTAAGTTACAATTCGGTACATAACCTCTCGAGTGTCATACTCTGTTAGCCACAGCCCCTCAGAGCAGCTCACAGGGGAAAAGGGTAGGGTGGAAAGAATGCTGGGTCACAAGTTAGATAACAAATGTCAGGGCCTTGCTCCACCTACTGAACGTATGACCCTGGTCAGGTATATTTTACTCCTCATATGCTTAATTTCCTGCAACTTCAGTTTGAAGAAAAGTAGATACCATTGTTTTGAAAATTTTTTAAATATTATTTTGACTGTGCCTAAAAATCTTTTAAGCACCATTTATTTGAAAAATGGAATAAACAAAAGTTTTCCTGCCCCTAGCACTATGGCAGTGGTGAAATTGTTATATAAGAAGCCTTCTAGAAGATGACCTCTGCACATTTTCTGGACACTGTGGTATCAGCTTTGCTAATAGTGCTTTGCCTCACTGTATGTTGTTACAAAGTGAAGGTATTGTCAGCAGTTTCTTTTCTTCTAAGTCTTTCCTATTCTGCACCAATGCAACTGGTTTCTGTGGTTCAGAACTGCCTCGTTGACTGGGATATCCTAGTTTCTTTAGGCCTACTGTATTCAAAGCAATAATAGTGAAACTCTACTGTAATTTATCATTCTCCTATGCAAAACAAACATTTATAAAATGCAGCTACATTTCTGTCTTACCTACAGAAAATGTTCACCCTGCTTATATATTTTTGTAAGCCAATTTGTACTTCAAACATTACGTCATATTTTTCAGAAAGCAATAAATTAATTCATAAGTATTTGGAGTCTGCTTCACAAGCCAATTCCATGTCATACCACTGCTTAGAACACACATCCCATGTTTTACAAGGAATTTTCCTCTAAGTTGTGATTGTAATGTCCTCTAATAGTACAGTAGATGTATAATCTTTAATATAGGCATATCTCCATACCTAGGCATCACTGTTCAAAGAGAAGCTGATTAGTGTACTTGAGACAAAAATAGATCATTCTAATCAAATGTTGGCATTGGTTCCTTTTATTTGAAAAAGATGGTAGTAGATTTACAAAAGTAATTCCCCTTTTACCCAAGTCTTAGTAATGAGAAACTAGACCTGAGAACACACTTAATCATCCTGTTACCCAACACCTGAGCCTCCGAGCCTCCCACTTGAAAGCACGGGGAAAATACACATCACACAATTCCAGGGAGAGCCTGGGCCCCTCTCTCAACATCCCACCAACAATCTGCTTCACACACTTAAGCACTACTCCACTTCATTTCAATAAAAATAGAGTTTAATTTGGTCTCAAAACAACTTGCTTTTTCCCAAGTATGGGGAAAAAGGGCTTGGGCTGTGGGATCAACTACCGCAATACATATGGCTATTCAGGAATCAAGGGGGTTCACCATCACTCAAAGGTGGGGTGCAAATCTGTATTGCAGTTAATTAATTTAGACTTCATATGAACTGCTTGAACTACAAAGAAAGCTGGCCAGCTAGCTTCCAACAACCAAAGGATAAAGAAAGGAATGAAAAGGCTAAGAGACTTAGCAAACAAACTGTTGGCCATTTGAGAGTAATTGAAGGCTACCCAAAAATGGCCCCTTGATTGAAATCAATTAAAAGGAACCGACTGACCCGCTGATGAGTGAGAGCTTAAACATCCCACCTACTCAAGAATGGTCCAAATAGAGTCCCAAAGCCCTGGAGGCCTCATGAATATTCTGAGAATTTAAAGTGCCTAAAGAAGGAGGGATGGGCGGAGGAGAGGGTCTGTGCTTCTAAATAATAGCGGCTCTCCTGTGGTTACCCTTAGCCTTCCAGGATTCGCTTTTCAAGCTCTTCATTGAAATTGCTCAGGTCTTTAACTGATCTCCCTTAAGGACTCAAAAGCCTTAAGCTAATTACACTTGGCTGAGATATGCTTGATGAGATGGGAAAAACATAAAGCTTTTGAAAGGGTGAAAATCTCAAACCATCTGCTGGTGGTGTTACTGAGAGAACAATAGGGGAAAAGGAAGAGGGCAGCTAGCCAGCGTGGAAAGGTACAGGATTTCTTTAATTACTGGGTCAATGAGATCGTTACTCCTTGGAATGTTGGGAAAGGCAGGACGCAAGCTTAGAGAGCTAGGCAACAACAACTGTGCTTGGTGAATAAGCAGAGCCAAAGATCAGCCACCAAAAGAAGACACGTTGTGAGGGAGAAAAGGAGAATTAGGTCAGCTGGGTTTAGAAAAGCATTTTTGATGAGAAATCACAGGTAGTTTATGGAAAGCAGAAATAAATGCTCCTAAGTTGGAATTAGGTTTCAGAACAACCTCTGTACTTTTTTTCTGATTATCTCTGGTCCTCAAAGTCAACCCCAGATGGAGCCCCGGTGAAGTGCGCTCTCTCTGATGTTGGTAAGCCAGTTGCTTCTGTTATACTTGGCAATCCAGGTGAACAGCCTGCATTTAGCTTTCAGATCAATGCCCCAGGTGTTGATTCAATATGGCAAACAGCTTATGTGTGTTGCTCTAAAGGCCCTGTTCGGCTTCTCCTTTTTTCTTTTCCTATTAAAATAAGCCCCTCAAATTCCGCTGAGAAAACGTTGGATTTTGGAAGACAAACTGACTTAAATCAGATAGGGCTGCTAAAGCAGAGTTACTTTTTACTTTGTGTGGGGGAACTCCTGCGATTGAGCAAGGTTATGCCCCCGATCCTATTTCCGCTTTTTTCAACCTTTGTGGAGAGAAGACCATCTTCTTTCACATGACTCCTTCTCGTTTCTATGACTGAAGATGAGTAAAACTACGAAAATGATGGGGAAATTTTTATCTTCATTTTCCCCCCTTATATCCTGTTCATTAAAATGAGGAAAGAATGACTGTAAGGTATATGGATGTGCTCTGCTCAAGAATAGGCCGAGGCGGACATCCAGGCCTGCATGACTGAGTGAGTTTAGGGCGCAGGTGTATACACCACTTGTTACATAACCTGTTTAAGTTCATACTTGGCTCTGAGTCACTATTGTCCGTAAAAAGTATAACTGCTCTGCTGATGATGGACAGGCGCTCTTGCACTGGGGCCCAGAGAAAGAGAGAGAGTACTTACTGCAAGACGGAGAGAAGGGAGCCATGGCTTGCACTCCTACCCAAAGAGAGAAAGAGTTAAGCTGCTAACACTGTTAAGGGAGAGCTGGTCTTGCAGGCCGGCCGTGCAGCTGTGTGTGGGAGTTGGCTGCTGACAAGGGCTGCGGAGCCGGAGCAAACAGCCGAGATAAAGGCAGAGAGTATAAGAGAGCTAGTGTGAGAGAGCTGCTGATAAGAGAGCTGCTAAATAAAATTCCTTTTCACCTGCCTACAGCCCCCTGAGTATTCTTTCAGCCATCTGCCCATCCACCCACTCCCATCGGACCTCAGGTGGGGCTGGAACCTCACCCTGAGCGTGACATTTGGAGTAGTCGTGGCCCTGGCATAACAAGGACCCTTTGGTACTATACATGATTTTGTATACACAACTCCAATATGTGCTGCTCAGAATGCACTTTGAGTACCCTAGGGCTGCTTTCCAATAAACAAACACAGTCCTTGGTTCTGTATTCTTCTAACCTAGGCATGCAGTCTCTGTGTTTCCTTGTCCGTATCACCTGCCCCTGTGGGAGAAATGCATTGTGCAATGAGCACAAAGAAGGCATGTGTGGGAAGAGAGGCTTATCAGTGGCTGATCTCCGACACACTGTGGGTTGGAGTCGGGAAGAGGTCCCCATCCTTACCACAGTTACCCTAATGCCCTGTGTCTCAGCTGCAGGTACTGGGGGTCCTGATGCTAAAGGAGCATCTCCTCCCACAGTGGCAGTTGTGAGCCAGCTGGTTTGGATAATGAGGGCTTTGCCAGTGGTTCTCAAGCTGTGGTCCTTGGACCAGCAGTACCACCATCACCTGGGAACTCATTAAAAATGCAAAATTTTGGCCGGGCACGGTGGCTCAAGCCTGCAATCCCAGCACTTTTGGAGGCCGAGGCGGGCAGATCATGAGGTCAGGCGTTCAGGACCAGCCTGGCCAACATGGTGAAACACCGCCTCTACTAAAAATACAAAAATTAGCCAGGTGTGGTGGAGTGCACCTGTAATCCCAGCTACTCAGGAGGCTGAGGCAGGAGAACCGCTTGAACCCAGGAGGTAGAGTTTGCAGTGAGCCGAGATCACGCCACTGCACTCCAACGTGGGCAACAGAGTTAGACTCTGTCTCAAAAAAAAAGCAAAATTTTGCCTGCCATCTCCAGATCTACTGAACCAGAAACCTGAGGGATAGGGCACTGAAAGCCATGCGTTAACAAGGCTTCAGATGATTTCCTGCACATTCAACTTGGAAAGCCTCTGCCCTCACTTTGGGCTACACCTGGAGGAGCTAGGGTTACTGGCAGACCAAGCAGTATTAGGCAGCCTGTTGCCAGGAAGGTCTGGACCATGAGCCTCCAAACTCTGCTTCTTTGCTTTCTATTGTTTTCAGTCTTGTCTCTAGGATAAATAAATGTGAATTCCTGCATATAACACAAGAGATGCACACACACACACACACACACACAGGGTTCAAACTTTCATAAAGTCTTAATATTCTAATAGAGAAACCAAACCACAGCAATTATTGTATAAGAAATATACTTGAAGGAGAGCTCAGGAAATTGTACTTTTATCAAGTTCCTAGATGATGCTGAAGTTACTGGTCGAAGGAACACATTTTAAGAACTTCCATCCAGATGAATCTGTTTTCACTACTGAGGGCTTAGCTTCCCCTCGAGGGTAGAGATTGTTTTTGTTTTTTCTATTTTGTGTTTGTTTGTGCCCCAGCCCCGAGTCCAGTGTCTTGTACATATTCATGCCGGATATTTTTTTAATTGATAAACATCATTGAAAGTGCAACTGAGGAGACTCAGAAGGAGGGTATTCTGTTTGCCTACCCCTCTGTCAATCATCTTTGCCTCGTCACCAACCAAAATAAGACCGTGAGAAAGTCTAAGATTTTCAAAAGAAATGTTCTAAATTGGGTTGCAAAATACTAGAGTAGTGGTAGAGGTAATGTACTAGTTTCTAGTTGCTGCAGTAAATTACCACGGACTTAGTGGCTTCACATAAAGCAGACTGATTTTCTTACCGTTCTGGAGGCCAGATGTCTGAAATGGGTCTTCTTATGAGGCTAGCATCAAGGTGTCAGCTGAGCTATGTTCCTTCTTGAGGCTCAGGGAAGAATCTGTTTGATTACCTACTACGGTTTCTAGAGGCCACTTGTATTCCTTGTTTCATCGCCTCCTTCCACCACCTTCAAAGCGAGCAGCATAGCATCTTCAAATCTCAATCGCTCTCTTCTTGTCTCTCCTCTGCTTCTACCAACGCATCTCCTTCCCTGTCACTGACTCTCCTGCTTCCCTATTTGCTTATAGATATACTTGTGATTACACTGGGCTCACCTGGATACTCCAGGATATTCTTCTCTTCTCAAGCTCCCTAACTTAATTACATCAGCATTGTCTCTTTTCCTGTGTAATGTAGCACATGGACAGGTTCCTGGGATTAAGACAAGCACACCTTTCAGGGACCATTGTTCTGTCTACTCCAGGCAATTAAAAACATTAACCCTTAATGTTCCCTTCAACCCCACATGTTATTTGGTGACTGGACTAAAATTTTTACTCCTTATTATAGGTGATAAAATAGTAAGATACCTTCTGGATATGTTCCTGTGTTGTCAGAGATAACTTTTTGAGATCTACTTACAGAGTAGCTCTTAAAGAGGTAGACTTTGGAGATATGAAATACACATATTTATGTATACATACACATATACACATACAGACACATTATATTACATAACTATATTTATCTTGTCTAGTATTTATCCGATCTAATTACTAGATGTTATGCAAGTTTTGTTTTCTGATTGCATAAGGTTTTCTATAATATTTTGTTAATGGGAAAAATAGGGCAATGTAACAAAGTGTAAAATATTGGCTATATTAATTTTGAAAAGTACTCCCTTACATTGAAATTATATGACCATATCTTAATACATTATGAACCATGAACCTCTTAATCCTGAATATTTTTACTTTATGAACTGTGTTTGTAGGTTTATGAAGCAAAAGAACAGATGAAGTAAATTAGGTTTAAAGTTTGAGGAACAAACTAAATATGACAAATGGAAAAAAAATTCCCCTTTGAAATTTTTCTTTCAGAAGAAATATCTATTTTTTCTCTTTTTCCCCATTTCTCTGCAGTTTCCAAAAACTAGGTTCAATTAAAAATGAAGGTTAATAAACTATGACAACATCTTTGAAAAATGAACTCGTGCTTCTGTGTAAAAAATTTAAATTCGAACAATGGGATGATATTATTGGTGAGAAACGTGACTGATTCATCTCAACAACATTTCCTTCAAAGTTTCACAGTGAAATAAAGCAATCACATACAATCAATCCAAACCCCTTGCTATTGTTCAAATGCTTGCCTCCCTTTTTCTCTTTTTTCTTAATCATTGCAGCAGATGTCATAAAATAAATGTAGTGAAACTTTCAAACAGCAAGTTTCCTAATTGTTTCCATCTTGATTGTAAAAACACATTGAAAGGTAAATCCTCATAGTGAAATAAATGAAAAAAATAATTAACATTCAAAGTACTCCTTATACCACCTGCTTTTTACATACTGTGCTGAAATGAGGGCACCTGATGTATAAAGAGTAATGAAAAGAAATTGAGTTTCCTTCTGAAGCAGGGAGAAAAGTAGCACTTACATTTGAATCCAAATCAAAATGGATATATCTTTCGCACAATCAGTGGGATCTGGAAGTTCTTGCACCTGATGTGAAGTGGTTAACTCTAATCCAAATGCGGTAAGTATGTCATCCAAAACTTATGACATAATAGTTTGTGGCTTTTTGCTTACTAAAATAAAGTCTTTTATTTAAATATCGAGCCTCTATTCCAACCACAGTATAAATGTACAAATTATATTTTGGGTTGACAATATTTTGGTTTTTACAAAAAATGTATACATAAACATCCTTATTATTACAATCACTATCTACTCCACATACATTACAGATTAGACTTGCACTTGTTACTTCTGTCACTGAAATGGTCTTTCTGTCTGAATGTTTATGATTAGGATCTTTAGTTCACAGTCATACTTCAAGTCTGACTTGTAGTATCCTAAGAGAAGGCAAAGATCAGTTCATGGGAAAGTAGTTAGAACCCTCCCTACTTTAAGTACTGTATGTACAGTGGCAAAAAAACTGTACTTAAAGGAAACTTAAACTTTTATTCTAAGATTGAAAGAGCCAAACAAAATGAGACTGACCAGATAAAGCCAAGTCAAAGTAAGGGAGTAGGCTTCTGAGTACAGGATTGTAGGGATTACTCCATTCCACTTATGGCCTCAAATACTTGAGGCCCAAGACATGCTGCTTTGGGGCCCCTTTAAAGGAGGCTGACATCAGAGGTCACCATTTTCTTCCAATCTATCAGGTTGGGGAGGGAGGCAAACACAGCAAAGACTATGCTTACAGAAGGGTATGGCATTGTGAGAATAAATCCATGTTTCCATGGAAACATCTCAAGTGTATGCATGTATGTCTATGTGTGTTGACAAAGATTCATAATTTGAGAGTTATTGTATGAAATGAGGGAGTTGACATTCAGGGTAACATTGAGTTTTATATAAACAGACTGGGGCTCAGCAGTATTTTTCTATAAAGGGCCAGGTAGTAAATGTCCTAGGTTTTGCATGTTCTAAGAAAACTTTATTTATTTCATATAATCTCATATGAATTCTATACCAAATGCTGGCAGAGTGCAATAACTGTAATAATTTTGGGTTTTTATTGACCTCAGTCTGTAAAATGACATGGAAAACACAGGAATCAATGATGAATCAAATCATTTGTCTGATTCTAGTTGGCAGTGAGTCTCCACACTCCTTGGCATGGCCAGAAAGGCCATGCATGCTCCCACTCTAACCCTGGGTTTTCACCC
>NW_012102055.1:697300-699374 GCF_000951045.1 Mandrillus leucophaeus | reverse complement strand
GTCACCATTTTCTTCCAATCTATCAGGTTGGGGAGGGAGGCAAACACAGCAAAGACTATGCTTACAGAAGGGTATGGCATTGTGAGAATAAATCCATGTTTCCATGGAAACATCTCAAGTGTATGCATGTATGTCTATGTGTGTTGACAAAGATTCATAATTTGAGAGTTATTGTATGAAATGAGGGAGTTGACATTCAGGGTAACATTGAGTTTTCTATAAACAGACTGGGGCTCAGCAGTATTTTTCTATAAAGGGCCAGGTAGTAAATGTCCTAGGTTTTGCATGTTCTAAGAAAACTTTATTTATTTCATATAATCTCATATGAATTCTATACCAAATGCTGGCAGAGTGCAATAACTGTAATAATTTTGGGTTCTTATTGACCTCAGTCTGTAAAATGACATGGAAAACACAGGAATCAATGATGAATCAAATCATTTGTCTGATTCTAGTTGGCAGTGAGTCTCCACACTCCTTGGCATGGCCAGAAAGGCCATGCATGCTCCCACTCTAACCCTGGGTTTTCACCCGTCACTTCTATTTTAATAATCCCACTTCACCATTCTAGCTTTTATTGACAGTTTGGGCTGCCAAAAGAGAGCAAGGGTGGCTAAACTTATACTAGACAAAATAGACTTTACCTAAAAAATAGTCACAAGAGACTAGAAAAGGTCATTGTAATAATAAAGGAATCAATTATCAAGAAGATACACAGTTGTATGTATTCATGCACCAAACATCAGAACATCTAAATATATAAAACAAATACTAATAGAACTGAGAGGAGACATAAACGGCAATAAAATAGTAGTAGGGGACTTTAAAACTCCACTCTCAATGATGGATAGATTACCCAGAAAGAAAATCAATAAAGAAACAACAGATTTGAACAACACTATAGAGTGAATGAACCCAACAGACACCTAACATTCCATTCAATAGCAGCAAAATACATATTCTTTTCAAGTATACACAGAACATTCCCTAGGATAGATCATATGTTAGGCCATAAAACAAATCTTAAGTTCATTGAAATCATGTCAAGTGACTTTTCTCATCACAAACATATAAACTAAAAAACAATAACAGGAAGAATGTTAGAAAATTCACAAATATATGGAAATTAAATAACACAGTCCTGAACAACTAATAGGTCAAAAAAAAAAAATCACAAAATTAAAAGAATCTTGAGACAAACAAAAATAGAAACACAATATACCAAAACTTACAGGATGCAGCAAAAGCAGTTCCAAGAAGAAAACTTATAGTTATGAATGCCTACATTAAGAAAAAAGATATCAAATAACCTAACTTTACACTTTAAGGAACTAACAAAGGAACAAAGCACAAATTAGTAGAAGAAAAAATAATAAAAAACTAGGACAGAAATCTCTAATCTCTCAAGAAATCTCTCATCTCTAATGAAATAGAGAATAGAAAAACAATAAAAAAGATGAATAAAAATGAGTTTTTTAAAAAAATTAACAAAATTTAGAAACTTTTAGCTGACTAAAGAAAAAAGATGACTCAAATAAATAAAACTACAAATGAAACAGTGATGTCACAAGTGATACCAAAGAAATACAAAGGATCATAAGAGACTACTATGAACAATTATAATGAACAAATTGGATAACATAAAAAAATGAATAAACTGCTAGAAGCATACAATCTAACATGACTGAATCATGAAGAAATAGAATATCTGAATAGACTAGTAATGAGTAAAGAGATTGAATCAGTAGTCAAAAAACCTCCCAATAAAGAAAAGCCCACAACCAGATTACTTCATTGGTGAATTCTACCAAACATTTAAAGAAGAATTAATGTCAATCTTACTTGAACTCTTCCAAACAAATTGAAGAGAAGAATTAATGTCAATCTTACTTAAACTCTTCCAAACAAATTGAAGAGAAGGGAACACTTCCAAATTCATTTTATGAGGCCAGCATTACCTTGATACCCAAGCTAGATAGGAACACTACAAGAAATAAAAATTAAAGGCAAATATCCTTGATGAAAATAGATACAAAAAATTTCAACAAATTACTAGCAAATTCAACAGCAGTTT
>NW_012102055.1:693663-696356 GCF_000951045.1 Mandrillus leucophaeus | reverse complement strand
TATATTTAACCAAGGCAGTGAAACATCTGTATATGAAAACTGCAAAGCATTGATGGGAAAATGATTTAAGACACAAATAAATGTAAAGGTATTCCATATCTATGAATCAAAAGAATTAATATTGTTAAAATGCCCAAATACCTAAAACAATCTACATATTCAATGTAATCCCTATCACAATTTCAAGGGCATTTTTCACATAAAATGAGAAAACAATCCTAACACTCATATGGAAATACAAAATATCCCAAATAGCCAAAGCTATTTTTTCTTTTTTGCTTCACACTTACTGACATCACACTTACTGATTTCAAACAACATTACAAAGCTATAGTAATCAAAACAGTACGGTACTGGCACAGCAACAGACACACAGACCAATAGAACAGAATTGAGAAGCCCAGAAATAAACCCATGCATACAAAGTCAACTAATACTTGACAAGGTAGTCAAGAACACAGAATGGCAAAAGGATAGTCTATTTAATAACTGATGCTGGGAAAACTGGATACCCAGATAGAAAAGAATAAAATTATATCCCTGTCTTATATTACTCACAGAAATTAACTTGAAATAGATTAAAAACTTAAATGTAAGACCTGATACTGTAAAACTCATATAGAAGACATAGGAAAAAAACTTCTTGATATTGGTCTTGGCAATGATTTTTTGGATATGACATCAAAAGCACAAGTGACAAAAGCAAAAATAAATAAACAGATTTTCTAAATAAACTAAAACGCTTCTGCACAGAAAAGGAAATAATCAACAAAGTGAAAATGCAACATATAAAATGGGAGAAAACATTTGTAAACCATATATGTGATAAGGGGTTAATATCCCAAACATATAAGAATGATAATAAAACAGATTATCTGATTTAAAAAAGAAAATCTGAATAGTCAAAAAATAAGTAAAGAGTTTGAGTCAGTAATCAAAACCCTCTCAACAAAGGAAGGTCCAGGACCAGATTAATTCGCTGGTGAATTATACCAAACATTTAAAGAAGAATTAATGCCAATCTTACTCAAACTCTTTCAAAAAAATTGAAGAGAAGGGAAGACTTCCAAATTCACTTTATGAGGCCAGCATTATGTTGATATCGAGACCTGAATAGACATTTTTCCAAAGAAGACTTATGAATGGCCAATTAGGTGTGAGACAAGGTGCTGAACATCACTAATCATCAGGGAACTGGAAATCAAAATCACAATTAGATATGACCTCATGCTTGTTAGGAAGACTTTTTTCAAAAAGGCAAGAAAGAGCTAACAAGTGTTGGTGAGGGTGTGGAAAAAAGGGAACTTACACTGTTAACAGAAATGTAAATGAGTACAGCATTATGGAAAATAGTATCGAGGTTCCTCAAAAAATTAAAAATAGGATTACCAAATGATCCAGCCATCCCACTTCTGGCTAGATATCTGAAGGAAAGGAAACCGGTAGCTTGATGTCTGTACTCTCATGTTCATTACAGCATTATTCACAATATCCAGGACACAGAAACAACCTAAGTGCCCATAGATGCATAAATAAATAGAGAAAAATGTGACACACACACATACACACACACACATATATCTCACATTTGTATACATAATATGTGTACAATGCAATATATATGTATAATGAAATATTACTCAGTCATAAAAAGAAGGAAATCCTGCCATTTGTGACAACATGGATGAAACTCGAGGGCATTATGCTGAGTGAAATAAGACAAAGACAAACACTGTGTGATCTCATTTATATGAGGAATCTTAAAAAGTTTGAAAAAAAAAAAAAAGAAAGACTTCTATCCTGAGCTCTATGCTTGGAATGAGCCCAGCAGTGGCTTTGTCTATCTTCCTCAGTTTTAGTGCTAGTGTCTATATAATTTCTGGCACATATAACATGTGCATTAGAAGCATTTGTTGAATGTATGAATAAAACCATTTATGACTTTCTTAGTTATGCAATGTGTGGTAGGGTAATGGTGGACTGATGTGCTACTAAAGATCCCCCTGCCAGTCATTAGAGTTAGCAGAAAAAAAAATAACTTTACTCAATTATATCACTTGTAATCACGTTTCCATTTTCTAGTCTCAGTGTAGTAGTTTTCATTGTGAAATAAATACTATATTTCCTAATATAAAGTACACTGCTTTCACATCTTAACATCTTTGAAATAGTGAATTGTTACAAAATTTTTGTTGGTCAGGACATGATGATACAATTTATCATACCCATATGGACATTAGCATCAAAACCAAAAGTACTCAAACTTGCAGAATGAGTTTCAATGACTTGGGTTAAAATCTCTGAAAAATAATAAATATGGAGGGAATTGGTGAATCAGGAGTGTTTTAACAGCCTCTAAGTTGAAGCAAAAAAGAAAAAATAGGCTAACTCTACATGATAGCAAGACAGACTTAAGTCTTAAGAGACTTACAAGCCAATGAGTTTTAAATTCTTTATGAATTCTCTTAAATTCTGAACCATCAAAGATATTGGCAGAGGACAATATTGTATAATAAAAAGATATTGATGACTTTGATTGAAAGTGATTTAGAAGTAGGACCCTGAATCTGATGAAGTTTTAGCAATACTGTAACTAATTCCTTTAGCCTAAAATTTTCTTTCTATGTATTCTCAAGGGTGATATATGAAAAAGTTCTACATCTTGTTCAAAGAGTTTTTTTAAACATATAAAA
>NW_012102055.1:690705-691403 GCF_000951045.1 Mandrillus leucophaeus | reverse complement strand
ATTTCAACAAATTACTAGCAAATTCAACAGCAGTTTAGAAGGATGGAGGGATTTACATCTGGAATTCAAGGATGGTTCAACATATGGAAATCAATAAATCTGATATATCACATTAACAAAATGAAGGATAAAAATCATATGATCAAATGAATATATGCAGAAAAAGCATTTGAAAAAATTAACCACCCTTTCATGATTAAAAAAAAAAAACTCAACAATTTGAGTATAGGAGGAATGTATTCTAACACAATAAAGGCCATATATGACAAGCCCATAGCTGTCATCATACTTAATGGTAAAAAGCTGAAGGCTTTTCCTCTAAGGTCAAGAACAAGACAAAGATGCCCCTACTCACCATTTCTACGCAATATGGAACTAGAAGTCCTAAACAAAGCAATTAAACAAGACAAACAAAAGGCATTCAAATCAGAAAAGAAGAATTATGATTGTCTCTATTTGTAGATGATATAATCTTATTAAAAACTTTACAGACTCCAACAAAAAAGTGTTAAAACTAATAAATTCATTAAAGCTGCAGAATTCAAAATCAACATACAAAAATCAGGTGCATTTTGGCCGGGTGTGGTGGCTCAAGCCTGTAATCCCAGCACTTAGGGAGGCCGAGATGGGTGGATCACGAGGTCAGGAGTTCGAGACCATCCTGGCTAACATGGTGAAACCCCGTCTCTACTAAAAAA
>NW_012102055.1:688799-690655 GCF_000951045.1 Mandrillus leucophaeus | reverse complement strand
GTGTTGCCCTCCAGACTATCTGGGATTATCTGGTTCTATGAGGGTGTATTCTTTTCTATTCACTAGACTATTTTACACATCTGTAGAGGTAGAAGGTAACATGTAGAAAACTTGAAGTAATGAAAATGAGATTTGTTCATATCAATGAAAATGAATTTTGTCTGATAGAAAGAAAGGATATGTTGCATTGTCCTGTATGATATTAGCCAGTTTGGAAATTTTCAGTGCTCCTGAATTGTGTGTGTTTGTATGGATATATTCAGTGTTTCTGAATGTGTGTATTATGGATCCATGTGTATATCCATATAGCCATAATTCATAACCAATATACAGTCATGCATTGCTTAAGATGAACATACATTCTGAGAAATACGTTGCTAGGTGATTTCATCATGCAAACATCATAGAGTGTACTTACACAAACCTTGATGGTATAGCCTACCACATACCAAGATTATATGGTATAGTCTATTGCTCTTAGATTATAAACCTGTACAGCATGTTACTGTGCTGAAGACTGTAGATAATTATAACACAATGGTAAGTATTTGTATCTAAACATATCTAAACATAGAAAAGGTACAGTAAAAATGTAGTATCCATGATCTTATGGGACCACCGTGACATATATGGTCTGTTATTGACAAAAAGGCATTGCATAGATAATAGATGGATTTCACACACACACACACACACACACACACACACACACACAGACACATACACACATAGACACACACACACACACACTCTTCAAATTCTCTTTTGAACCAGTTTTAACATCTTAATGATTCCCTTACTAGTTAATCATTTAAATAAAATATTTTACTTGTATTGATTTTATAGTTGTATGACAGTCAAATTTTATCTTTCTGAAAATTTCAATTTAGCGTTATATAATGCCTTTGGGAGGAAGTTAAATATAAGGAACAAATGTTAATAATTATACTCACTATCTTTAGAGAAGGTTAATTTTTTTGAAGTATTTCAGGATAATATATGTAAAACAATATTATGTTTAGATGCAAGTACATGTTAACCTTTTTATTAGTTGTGAAAGAAATCCAGGTACTTTATGCACAGAGAGTTGTAGAACTCTAGTTCGGCGGAGAGGAATAAGTTCAACATTTAAAGACAGAATTCCACTTATGCGTGTGATCTTTTGTTTTTGCAAATTACTTTCATAAGCCATGTGGTTTGATAAGCCACATGGTTGTAGAATCATATAACTCAGGGCAAGACCAGAAGGACATAGGCATGATACAAAGTTAAACTGTAAGTGAAACTGGAGTGTTAAGAAGGGCAAGAAATCAGGAAGACAAAGGGTGATACAGGATGTAGCTGGATGCTGGAGACTTAGAAGAGATGGTCTCTGAAAATTCCCCACATGGGCATGCACAAGTTAATAACAAGTTTTGATGCTAACATGCACTTAAACCCACACACATCCTTGAGTTTGTGGTACTGCACGGAGTGAAGGGATGAGAGGTGGTAGTGGTGCCTGAGTGGGAGCCATAGTGAGAACTAAAGACAGCTTAGGATAAAAAGGAAAGGCAAAGGCTGAAGTGAGAAGTCACCAGAGGCAGGAGCTTGGAGCCTGAGAGTAGAAGAAATAAACCTGACAGCAAAGAATTCTCAGAGATATTGGAAGGCATCATAGATTTCTCCTAACATGAAAAATGGAGGTTCGGGGCAATATTTTTCTAAATCTTTAAAGACAAGATGATTGCAGCAAGCTAGAGGATTTAAACAAATTCAAGAGGCCTGCATAACTTTCTTACTGGGTAGATACATGTGAACTTTATACATGTATAATCTAACTTTACACACGTACACATGCATATATGCTATCCACA
>NW_012102055.1:682445-687904 GCF_000951045.1 Mandrillus leucophaeus | reverse complement strand
TTGCAAAAAAGGATGTTTCCCACATGGACTGAGAAAGATGGTGATGGAAATCCAGCTTGGTTCTGAGCAGAGTTTCTGTGTAAACCCACCTTGAGCTAAAAGGCATTCCCCTCCCCCTTTAAAGTATCTTCAGGGAGTAATTAGCTGTCCAATCATTGGTAAGCCCTAATATATTTGGGTGATTTTTTTTTTTTTTTTGCCTGGCCTAGGGTGCCTCTATATTTTTATCAATAGGGTACAATAACTAAAACTGAGGGAAACCTATGATTTCAGCTTTCAGCATGGCTGACCATTGGCTCCCATGCCATCGCTCTTGTTTCATCAAGAATGTGGTCCTTCAGAGTTGGCCTTCTAAGAAAATTTATAAAACTGGAGAACCTTATAACTGCAATTTTGAGTTCATGCCCCTCATTATTACCCTAGAGACTGGGATTCTTCGAAGTTTAAGCATTGCCAGGAATCACATAGCCAGGGCTAGAAGCCGTGGCTGTGTGTACACTATGTCTCAAGGTCATGCTGGTCAGACCACGCTTGGTTCAAAACATGAACCTAAGGGCATGATACTTTACACTTGTCACTGGCTTGTGCTTAACTCTTTACTTGCACGCCTGCCCATATGCATCTTTTTCTAAGAAAACATTAAACCATAATATACTTTAAGTCTCTGTCAACATTTTGTTCAATCTTGGGTAAACAGACAAAGGATTACTATTCTACACTACACTTATTAATTGATATGAAAAATTATTGGGACCAAATGTATTCATTCTGTGTAACACTTAGAGAAAAAAAAATCCAATATATATCATAAACATATGTGAAAATTTTGTGAAATAACAACACAGTGTGGATATAGTTAAGATTTTATGTCAAATATTTCTAAATTCACCTAAATAACAAATGTAAAAAAGATGTTTTAATGCTGACTTTATATTTTATACTAAAACATGAGATCCTTTTCAGAGAAGATCTTCTATAATATTACTTTCCTATTTAGTTATTAACCTAAATGATGTTATTCCACCGGATTTCATATGTGTTGCAGGTCCTGCTGGGAAATCATAAAACTGGGCTCATTTAGGAAGAGGCAATGTGGCTATATCAGAAAAGCTACCATATGTGAAACCTCACTTTATGCCCGTTGAAATTTTTGTATTTCAGGTCTCCCAGGGACGTGTCCATTGTGCTATTGTGTAATTTTATCAGCATGAACTTCTGCTGAATATTTTTCCTTCTTTTCAAAATCCATATTTTAGTAGAGCTAACTTCGAAACTTAATGTTGCAACATCTGTGCCCATACACCCGGGAGCCATAGAAGATGTATCCTGAAGATTATCTACATTTTCTAATCTTATAAAATGCTACAAAAAGAGAGAAAAAGGTTATATATTTTTCCCGGTCTGGATTTTTTTTTTAAGGAATCACTTTCTGCCTCCTTAAAAGGATTCTTACGATAAAGGAGAACGAATACTTCTAAAGCTATAAAGAATATCTTTACAAATGTAATAAAATATTCATTTGTTTTGTTTACAGATAATTCTTAATACATATGTACAGCTTTCCATTAAGATACTATTTTGTGAATACAAAATCTGGAGCTATAGTCTCGAAATGTTTTCAAACAAGACTTTTTAATAACTAAATAAAAAGAAAGGAAAAAAATTGCTACTTTGAGTTTATTTACTACTTTTCTTTTGTGGATCTATCAACAGCTCAATGGTTTCTTTTTTAATAAAATAGAAGTTATGGTTTTATTTATTTCTCAAATGCAAGATTGAGATACTGACAAACAGGAAAGTGTTTATGAATGGAGAGAAATGCCTTCCACCTGGCTTCCTTCTATTAGTTGTTTTATCTCTTTAGAATAAAATATGTGGCAATGTAAAGAGTTTAGAGCACATCAAAACTGCCTGCCTGAGATGGTGCTGCCAATCAAATGGGTAGAACCAGTTGTTGTTGAAGGATAATGTAGAATATGTGATTTTCTACAGATTCAAATTAGTGAAGAAGGATGATGAATGGACTTAGGGAAATCACATGTGGATTTTCTTGACTTTATCATCAATGTATCAAATTATGATAAATACTAAATACTTATGGAGTGCATTCTATGTGTCATGCATTGTTTTAATTGCTTTGCACATTTTACTCATTACATTTTCACCATAAATATATGTGACGGGTACTTTTGCCATCGTCATCTTACAGATGAAGAACCTGAAGCAGGTAGGTTAAGTAACTTGTCCAAAGTCACCCAGCTTATCAATGGTGGAGCAGAGCTACTGCAGAGCACCATGAGTCTACATTGCCTCCTTTTCCTATGAGTACTTTTCACATAGGGAACAAAATAGCTTTTCACTCTTACTTCGATGCAAAGTATAAGATGACAAATAGTTTTTTAAAATATGTTTTTAAAAATATTTCTATCTTCACTCCAATCTATTGGCTTCTTGACCTGAATGCTGCCTTAATATTTACTGAGTGTTCATTCCTCTTGAGTTTTCAGAAATCATTATAATGCTCACTTACTTTTTAAAACAGTATAAAATTATTTCAAATTTAAATACCAGAAATATTCAAGGCAGGGCCAAGTGAAATATCTATGATAAAGATGGGAGAGAAAATGTGGTTAATTCAAGACTACCAGCATTGGTAATCATCTTACAGTGAAAAGTCAAATTTTAACAAAGAAATTCAACCTCATAGTTGCTAAAAGCAAGGAGCAGAATTTCACCTTGCTTTTTTCCCACATGCTATTCCACCATTATCAGAAAAAGATTGGCATATTTACAAGGAAGAGAGGAAAGGTGGGTATTTACTTCTTCAGTCATCAGAGTAGTGTTCAATGCTTGGGAAGGCTCTGGGAGAAGGGAAACATGTCAATGTGTGCTGAATGCCAGCTTTTTTCTTATAGGTCAAGTCAAAAAGAGGAAAACGTACAGCTGTTCGATGTTCCTCTTTACCATTTGCATTTCTTGAAATACAATAAACAAAGCAAACAATTTCTGCTAGAGAGAAATTAAGCTAACACGAACATCATTGTCTATTTTACATTTTAAAACTGCAATTGAAGAGAGCAATACCATGTATCTGATTCTGAGTAAGGGTTGTATCAATTCTCAGTTATCAATATTAAACATGAAATAACTTCAAATATACCCTTTATTTGACTTGACAGGAATGTGGAGTCGTGAGTCTGAACTACGATTTGCAATAGAGAAATGTTTATTAGAGGCATAGACATAGAAGAATGTCGTACTGTAAATGCAGTCAAAATTTTAAAAGTGTCAAAATCTCTAACATGGTTTAGCAATTAAACTGTGTCAATGCCCTTGCCAAGAAGAGTTCATAATTTGGAAGCTGTAGTTGCTATTGACCTGATTTTACAATTGAGATCATGTCTGAGTTTTAATTTGGAAACAAAATTGATCACTGTGTTCTTTAAACAAGACCTGTCAAGTTATTACTCTGCAACTGCTTTGAAAATACATATTTATTTAAGAGCAGTATGATTTAGGATATACTGTAACAAAAATTATTTCATGAGCTTCTTTTAAGAGATTGCTTTATATTTAAACATTGAATTCTTTAAGTTCTTCAATTAATCCTGAATTACTCAGAATAATTTTTTAAAATATATTTTAAAAATATTTCTATCTTCACTCCAATACGTTGGCTTCTTGCCCTGCATGCTGCCTTAATATTTACGGAGTGTTCATTCCTCTTGAGTTTTCAGAAATCATTATAATGCTACTTATTTTTTAAAACAGTATTCAATATGATTGCATCCTAATATTAGCAAACAAACTTGCAATTTAGGTTCATATAACTTGCTTCTTTTACATAAATTGTTTCTTTCATCACTACTATACGAAGGAAGACAGATGAAATCCATACAAAAAGGTCAGTCTATTTGCTTTAAAGCCATTTCAGACTTTTTATGAACTTTATCCCTCTAGCCCATAATTTTGATTTCTTATAGGCTTTCTCAAGACTGTAATTTTAAAAATTTAAATTGAATCTAAATGAATAATAAAAACATCTTTATGCTATACGTAGTTGCTATAAGTCTTCCAAGTATCTTATTTTGCTACTTCTAGATTTTATTCTACTTTCAAAAGGAGATTTGGGGTTAAGGAAATGTTCATTTTCCCCCTTTACAAACTGTAATTGCATGAGAATAACTTGATGGTTGAATTCTAGGCAGGAATCCACAGAAACTTTCTATTCTTGATGGGTTAATTTAAGAGCAGTCCTACCTTTTTCACCTTCTTTTTCTTCTTGGTCATCTGTTAATGGAATCACTTCTGTTTTCTCCACAATCACGGCATCTTCTTGGTTTGATGCAAGTTCTAAAAAGAATGAGACAGACAGACACTCAGGGATGTCTTAGTTGGAATCATTGAGAGAATACAGAGACTATAGCATAGAAAGTTAGAGTTCTTTCTTCCCCCTTCAAGTTTCAATAGGTACACCAAGTTGAGCACTGTTGTTATCCTCCAGTAATCATTGCTTAAAAACACACACACATGCCACTCACACACACAGGTATATACAGAAGTCATGGTTCACAGTTTCATCTCATTCTAAGTTAACAATATATTTTGGTTTCAGTACCTTCTGTTTCCATATATGAGCTCTGGGATTCTGTTTCAATTTTTATTTCATTCTTCGTTGAATCATTCTCTTGTCCTGTTCAAAACAGTGATTGAAAAATAAAAGAAATGTGATATGCATGACCACAGCTTCCTGACCTTCAGAAACCATGCTTTAATCGTGCATGGAGAAATAGAGAACAGTTTTGAAACCAAAGTGGAGGGCAAAGATACAATTTTTCTAATCGTCAGATTTATATCAATTATTTTCTGAGAAATATCCTGATAATTTAGGAAAAAATCTTTTTTTTTTTTTTTGGAAACTGATTTGAAACTGCCATACTTATATAGCTTATCAATGCACAGGATGTGGATAGAGGACACAACCTGGAAATTTTCAAATGTTACAATAATTTCTGGGCTGTATGGGTTAACTACATTTAATTTCCTTTTAAGATACAAATGTTTCCCATAGTGAGGATTCCTAGAAAATGAAAACACTACTTGCACTTTCATTTTTCCATCAACAGAGCATAAAAAACTTGAGTCATGTGGGCACAAGGGAACTGGGGGGATAACAGCTCAGCCATTCTCTTAAGACACATACTAAATACAGCAAAGGTCAGGAGAGAATTCAGCCAACTCTTGATTACTCTTAGGTTGATTATCTAGTAATGGTTTTTCTTCCACACCCCTTGGCTTCTCCTCCTACCCTCCCCTGTAGAGTTTAAAACATTTAAGTGCTCATTAAGAGAGGAAATTGAAATCTGTCCATTTTGCCTCAGGCTAATGAAAGATTTTGTGCTGAGGATATTTAACTATGGAAATTTTTCTTAAAAATTCTAGAGCTAGGGTTGGTTATA
>NW_012102055.1:680083-682395 GCF_000951045.1 Mandrillus leucophaeus | reverse complement strand
CTGTGATCTCAGTTCTGCTTTCAAAAATCATAACCAGCTCTACCTGACTACAATCCCTCTTTTCTTTTTGTTTTGCCTAGAAATGTCTTTATTTTGCTTTTTAGCTTTTAAAATTGAGATCTACTTGCATACAGTAAAATGTACAAACCTTAACTGTACATCTTTATGATGCTTTAGATATATACACACGAATTTTCCTGTGTAATTACCATTCAGATCAAAAACGATTCTCATACCAGTGGCTTCCTCCTGTTCATACGCTCACCAGGTAACAGTGTGGTGTGTTTTAGAAATTCATTTAAATGTGACATGCACCATATGCTCTTTTGTATTTTAGGTTTTTTTATAACTGTTGTCTGTGAAATTAATTCCAGTTGCTGTGTGCATCAATTGTTCATTCTTTTTCATTGATATATACTATTCTACTGTCTGCATATACTACGTCATATGAGTGTTGAATTGTTTTCAATTTGGTGCTGTTATGAATAACACTGCTAAAATAAAACTGCTTGAATGTTTCTTTTGGCAACATATTTTAATGGACTCATATTCCTTGGGTATAAACCAAGTGACAGAGAACAAGTAGGTTATATAAGAGAGAATATATATGTTTAGCTTTACTAGATCCTGCAAAACAGTGTTCTAAAGAATTTGTTCTGTTTTACACTTCCACCAGAAATATATAAGGATTCCATCTGCATCCTTTATTCTTTTGATTATGTCATGCTACTATGGGCCACAAAATATGCAGCAGAAAGCAATTTAAAATCTTTCACCTCAACCCAGTTTCCACCCTTATCACCTTTGGATACTATATAGAATGATGATGACTGAACTATTAGTTATTCATTCTACAATGTATTGAGTGCCACCAGTGGTAAATATGCCTGCTGCTGGAGTAGATCTTAAGTAAGATAGATACAGTGCTTGTCCTCAAAAAGCATACAGTTGCTGGAACCAAGCATTATATGTGAAAAAAATTTCTTTCTCTTAAGATATAAAACAATTTCCACTTTCTGAGGAAAAAATCACTTCGAGCAGATTTTTGGATTATGGGAAACTGTGTTGAATAAAGACTATATTAGACAACAAAATGAAGGCTGAAATACTCTCAGTAAATTAAATGAAGCCAGGACATTTAACAAGGATTCATGTAAAAATTCTAAAATCGAGTTTATAAAATCAGTCTCAAGAACTGGGATGGGGGGACTTCAACCCCATTTCTGATAAAACTAGGGCCACAGGTTTTGCATTTCAGATCTGCTACAGATAAGTCTGGACCACAGAATGACTGCATGGAGGGAAGGATTCTGTTACAGAAAGTAAAGGCAATATCTTTAATTAATCTCCTGCAATGTCTTGCTTGGAGAGCCATTTCCTGCTATGCAAACAAAGAATGTATTTAAAAATTAAAACATAATATAATTATGCTGAGGGACAATACTTTTGTAAAAGATATATTCAGAAAAACAAAAACTATAGCAAGTGTCTTTGTATTTACCTGAAATATAAGAATTGGTGGGTAAGGAAATGAGAAGATTGAATGAATAGAAAATTGATGGAGACATTAAGAAACAAATAAATGTTTTAGATATCAAACTCGAGTTCACTAAGAAAGCAAGGGTAGTGAGCAAAAGGAAACATGAAATGATGATAGATATAGAAAATAGAAAATAGCAATGAATTTCTAATTTAAGGATTACAGAAAGTCTAAACAGCAACATTTCATCAATCTGAAGGCAACCACTAAGTGACATATTATGAGGTTTAAAAAGATTTTAGAAGGTAAAATGCAATTTCACTTCTTTAAACTACATACACAGGACATGTGTCCTTACACACATTTATATTATTGGGGGCAAAAACTGCAAGGCTGTATCTCAAATGTGGTTGTTGAGATTTAAATTCATAGGATTTTGATTTTGCTAACCTGCATTTTATAACAATTGCATATTATATAATTTAATAATTATAATGAAACAATTTCAAAAATAGGGAAAAATATTGAGTGATAGCTTAGAAGAAAAAATTCTAGCTAAAACATATGTGTGTGTGAGTTAGGTGTCTAACCAAATTTAACTACTTTTTCTCAGTCTCTACTTGCACTCTAGAAACATCTGAGGCCGGGCGCGGTGGCTCAAGCCTGTAATCCCAGCACTTTGGGAGGCCGAGACGGGCGGATCACGAGGTCAGGAGTTCGAGACCATCCTGGTTAACACGGTGAAACCCCGTCTCTACTAAAAAATACAAAAAACTAGCCGGGCGAGGTGGCGGGCGCCTGTAGTCCCAGCTACTCGGGAGGCTGAGGCAGG
>NW_012102055.1:674118-678273 GCF_000951045.1 Mandrillus leucophaeus | reverse complement strand
CAGGTATATACAGAAGTCATGGTTCACAGTTTCATCTCATTCTAAGTTAACAATATATTTTGGTTTCAGTACCTTCTGTTTCCATATATGAGCTCTGGGATTCTGTTTCAATTTTTATTTCATTCTTCGTTGAATCATTCTCTTGTCCTGTTCAAAACAGTGATTGAAAAATAAAAGAAATGTGATATGCATGACCACAGCTTCCTGACCTTCAGAAACCATGCTTTAATCGTGCATGGAGAAATAGAGAACAGTTTTGAAACCAAAGTGGAGGGCAAAGATACAATTTTTCTAATCGTCAGATTTATATCAATTATTTTCTGAGAAATATCCTGATAATTTAGGAAAAAATCTTTTTTTTTTTTTGGAAACTGATTTGAAACTGCCATACTTATATAGCTTATCAATGCACAGGATGTGGATAGAGGACACAACCTGGAAATTTTCAAATTTTACAATAATTTCTGGGCTGTATGGGTTAACTACATTTAATTTCCTTTTAAGATACAAATGTTTCCCATAGTGAGGATTCCTAGAAAATGAAAACACTACTTGCACTTTCATTTTTCCATCAACAGAGCATAAAAAACTTGAGTCATGTGGGCACAAGGGAACTGGGGGGATAACAGCTCAGCCATTCTCTTAAGACACATACTAAATACAGCAAAGGTCAGGAGAGAATTCAGCCAACTCTTGATTACTCTTAGGTTGATTATCTAGTAATGGTTTTTCTTCCACACCCCTTGGCTTCTCCTCCTACCCTCCCCTGTAGAGTTTAAAACATTTAAGTGCTCATTAAGAGAGGAAATTGAAATCTGTCCATTTTGCCTCAGGCTAATGAAAGATTTTGTGCTGAGGATATTTAACTATGGAAATTTTTCTTAAAAATTCTAGAGCTAGGGTTGGTTATATATGCAAAGCAGATTGAGAGGAGCGTGGACTCTTTGCCTGAGTCCATCCCTGTGGTGGCGTTATGGTTTCAACTTGTCTCTACTTCTTCCTATAAGAGGATTATAGTTCCCTGTCTGTGACAATGTGACATGCAGTGGCCCTTGTGGGGCAAGTGTATGTTCCCACCACATTGACACAGGTCTGTTCACGTGACTTGTTTAGGAAATGGCACTGGAACAGACATCATGCGTACTGCAACCAAGCAGAAGGCTTCAGATCCATTGTATGTTGCCTGCAGCTCTTTTGCTCCTAATAGACCATGTTCCTTCATCTAGATCCTGAAGGGAAAGCATGTGGAACACAGTCAAGCAGGGCTAAAAAGAGACACAAGCAGCCTTTGTTGTTGAGCCCCCAATGGGATTTTTGGGGTTATTTGTTACTGCAGCAAAGCTGACTTATATAACTCCTCATCTTAGAGTTTCCTCTTTGATACAATTATTTTTAAACTGCCCATGATACTACGTCCCCTTGATTCATTCTCTGCTAGCAGGACCCAGATAAGGGAAAAATCATGCCTTTTGTGTGATATCCACTCCTCCTGAGCTCAGTTTTAATCAAAAGAATCCAATAAAATAATTAAAACTAAAGCATGTTTATCTATTTGATCACTGAATATAAAAACCTCAAGCGGTTTTTGATGATTTTCTTTCATCACTCCTGAAGTTCAATGAAATGCCATCTTCATGGTTCTGCAAAATATTTCGGTTTTCCCACTTTCTAGCCTCCTGCCTTCTTTCCTCATTTAGGGATATATCATCTGTCTCTTGGATCTTTCGTTTTCTTCTCCTATATTCTATTTTGTGATTTGATCGCAGAAAGGCCTTTTACAATTTGAACTTGATCGATCAAGACCTTTCCACTTTTGAAAAACCCGTTCATCCTCATTCTTCCCCATTGCCACTCAAAGTTGTAAGGTTAGCTGAGAGAAAGGACGAGAGAGAGAGAGAGAGAGAGAGAGAGAGAGAAAGAGAGAGACACCGAAGGTCAGGCGAGTAAGTTTATTAGCCTGCCCGGCTGCCCCACCAGTCAGAGGAGGCAGCCTTCAGCTTACAAAATGAGGGGTTTATATGGTGGAGAGAGACCCTGGGGTTGTTTGTTAATTTTACCACATATCATTTAGTGACCAGTTTACAATATAGGAATTTACAAGAGCATGTAACTTAGGTTTATCCTTGTTTCTTGTGACCTTCCCCATGCCACCTGGAGGGCTGTAAGCAAGTCTGGTGACCTTGCTTAGTGCCTAGATAAGGGTCCAGGAATGCAGTTGCAGAGTATTTGGGGTACGTTTCAGCTGCATTGTTCGGGGTGGGGGTGGCAGACCTGGGACAGCTTGTCCCTAACAAAAGTATGGTCCATGGACAAGCAACATTGGAATTACCCGAGAGCTTTTCAAAAATGCAGAATTTCAGGCCTCATCACAGACCTACAGAATCAGAGCCTGCATTGTATAACAAGATGTCCATGTGATTTGTATGCAAGTTAAAGCTTGAGAAGCACTGGCCTAGAAGATGTAAGTGAATCTGCAAATTATTGATCCCCATAAAAAATGCCAAACTGTCCCTAGATACTTCACACGTATTATCTCTAATCATCACATTACCCCTGGAAAGTAAGTGCTGTGATCTCAGTTCTGCTTTCAAAAATCATAACCAGCTCTACCTGACTACAATCCCTCTTTTCTTTTTGTTTTGCCTAGAAATGTCTTTATTTTGCTTTTTAGCTTTTAAAATTGAGATCTACTTGCATACAGTAAAATGTACAAACCTTAACTGTACATCTTTATGATGCTTTAGATATATACACACGAATTTTCCTGTGTAATTACCATTCAGATCAAAAACGATTCTCATACCAGTGGCTTCCTCCTGTTCATACGCTCACCAGGTAACAGTGTGGTGTGTTTTAGAAATTCATTTAAATGTGACATGCACCATATGCTCTTTTGTATTTTAGGTTTTTTTATAACTGTTGTCTGTGAAATTAATTCCAGTTGCTGTGTGCATCAATTGTTCATTCTTTTTCATTGATATATACTATTCTACTGTCTGCATATACTACGTCATATGAGTGTTGAATTGTTTTCAATTTGGTGCTGTTATGAATAACACTGCTAAAATAAAACTGCTTGAATGTTTCTTTTGGCAACATATTTTAATGGACTCATATTCCTTGGGTATAAACCAAGTGACAGAGAACAAGTAGGTTATATAAGAGAGAATATATATGTTTAGCTTTACTAGATCCTGCAAAACAGTGTTCTAAAGAATTTGTTCTGTTTTACACTTCCACCAGAAATATATAAGGATTCCATCTGCATCCTTTATTCTTTTGATTATGTCATGCTACTATGGGCCACAAAATATGCAGCAGAAAGCAATTTAAAATCTTTCACCTCAACCCAGTTTCCACCCTTATCACCTTTGGATACTATATAGAATGATGATGACTGAACTATTAGTTATTCATTCTACAATGTATTGAGTGCCACCAGTGGTAAATATGCCTGCTGCTGGAGTAGATCTTAAGTAAGATAGATACAGTGCTTGTCCTCAAAAAGCATACAGTTGCTGGAACCAAGCATTATATGTGAAAAAAATTTCTTTCTCTTAAGATATAAAACAATTTCCACTTTCTGAGGAAAAAATCACTTCGAGCAGATTTTTGGATTATGGGAAACTGTGTTGAATAAAGACTATATTAGACAACAAAATGAAGGCTGAAATACTCTCAGTAAATTAAATGAAGCCAGGACATTTAACAAGGATTCATGTAAAAATTCTAAAATCGAGTTTATAAAATCAGTCTCAAGAACTGGGATGGGGGGACTTCAACCCCATTTCTGATAAAACTAGGGCCACGGGTTTTGCATTTCAGATCTGCTACAGATAAGTCTGGACCACAGAATGACTGCATGGAGGGAAGGATTCTGTTACAGAAAGTAAAGGCAGTATCTTTAATTAATCTCCTGCAATGTCTTGCTTGGAGAGCCATTTCCTGCTATGCAAACAAAGAATGTATTTAAAAATTAAAACATAATATAATTATGCTGAGGGACAATACTTTTGTAAAAGATATATTCAGAAAAACAAAAACTATAGCAAGTGTCTTTGTATTTACCTGAAATATAAGAATTGGTGGGTAAGGAAATGAGAAGATTGAATGAATAGAAAATTGATGGAGACATTAAGAAACAAATAAATGTTT
>NW_012102055.1:645139-673373 GCF_000951045.1 Mandrillus leucophaeus | reverse complement strand
AAAAAAAAAAGAAAAAAACATTTGAGAAACAAAACTTTTAAGCAATTCTTGTTTCTGCTTAATGTCTCTCTTTTCTGTCTTTGGGCCAAATCACCTATCTTTCCCTGTGCTCTCTATATACCAACCTAATCATCATTTTCTAAATATATTACTTTATTTCTTGCCTTTGTACCTACTTAGCACATGTTCCCAATGGCTGAAATACCCTTTTTCTTCCTTTCCTATATGGAAAATTATCCTCATCTTTCACAGCTAAACTAGCAACTTAGTTTTTTTGTATAGCATTCTCGGAATCACTAGGCAGAATTAATCATTTCCATATCTTTGCTTGTTGAGTTCTTTTGCCCATTCATCTATTTAGTATTATCCTGATCATACCGTGATGTAGTTGTGTCTGTGTTTGTCTCTGTTATCAGATTAAGAGAGAAATTTTGTTTTATTCATATTTTCCTTCCCAGCAGCTATTTAATACGAAGTCATCAATCAATGTCTATTTCACTGGACCTCTATTAGAGTACTCATCAAGGTCTGTAAATAGTCATTAAGGACTATAACTTACTTTCTCTTGCATCCTTTAACAACAAGGTAGAGTCCCCTATGCTACTAAGCACTCTACACATTATATTTGTTGCAGATAACCCTGGAATGGGAATAAAGATAACTGGATGTTTTAGGCAAATCACAACTTTTTGGCCTTTAATTTCATCATCTACTGAAAAGAAAAAAGGCTGTGGAACTAGGTAATCTCCTAGGTTCATGGCTATGTCTTCAGATGAAGTTTCCAGTCACATTGACGTTTGTTTATTGGGTGGCTGATACTGAGAGGGAACCTTCACTGTGATTGAGTGAGATTCATTTTCTATCACTGTTGATATAGGAAACTGGCCATTGCACCTAATCATCACACCAGGTCGCTGCAGAGACTTTTAACTCACTATTTGTGACCTGACTTTGTCTATACCACGAAGGGAAAGAGTGGAGCATCCAGAGAGGGGATGTGGCCAAAATCTGTATTCCTCTGTGTCCCCTGGTCCCAGTGCTCCACTTGATAAATTTTCAGAGGAATTCAATCAAGAATGAGAAGGTCACCATTCAACAGAGCCCGGGGCACTGCTGAAAAGGTGGGCCTGCTTGAGGTGGCATCTGAGGCTGTTGATGAACACCAGGGAATGTCTGTGACTTGTAAGGCTTGACCCTTGACTTTGAGGATAAAGCGCTATTTTGAATTTTCTCTTCCTGGCTCTCTAAACTTCTTTCTTTCTCCTGATTTGTTTCACCTGTGTGCTTTACATAGTTTGACAATCTTTTCTTGAAATAGAAATGTCTTTTTTTCCTCATCTTTCTTAAATACAGTTAAAAATGGGGGAAGAGACAAAACAAGGTGCCTAGCTTTGAAAACGAGGCAGGATTTGACCTACTGCATAAAGACAAGGTATGCCTGAGCGCCTTGCGCTGCACCCAGGCCTGCTGTGTGTTAATGACTCCTCGGGGCTTCCAGCCCATCTGCCTTTCTCCTCAGTGCCTGCAGACCTTACACATTCCATCTTGCTTTCTTGGCCCCATGGGGGCAAGCTTTATGTTTCCCTCTTCATATTCAGACTAGTTGAATTCTCCCCACTGTCCTCTGCCCTAATCCCTCCTGGCCGAGGAAACAAAAGAACACAAAGAATTCCACAGTTTATGTATATATTTTTCATGCAGTGAACTCAATCAGCCATACTTATGGGAGGAGACCATTAGAACAGATAATCCAAAAATTCATTCGCTTTTCTTTAGAAATAGATCACATGACTGTTTCTTGGAGCCTTGGTAATTAAGTTTGGCTCAAGCTAATGCTTTAGTTTTAATTAATTTGCATAAAAATTGGTCTGGGGACATCAGTCTAGATTTCAGCATTTCTAGGGGATAAACCTAAACTCACTTTGTAAATGGACTGTTTCTGAACAATAGCAACAATATAATTTTATTGCTTGCAGATTATTAGATGCTCAAGTTTTCTTAAGAACAAAGACTTTGTTTCTTTGATGCTTGTGTTGAAGAAATCATGTAAATTGTGTCTTTCTGTTAAACTTGAAAGTTGATTGCTGCTAACATTCAAAAATGTACTTTTATAAAAATGTCTAAAAATATCCCAGATTAAGAGCAAAAGTTAAGCCTAGATTAGTGTGAATTTGATTATCTTCTAGACATCCTTGGTTTTCTCTTAGAGCCAATAAAACTTACTTTCCTGTTGTAAGTTATTTTTTAAATTATTTTTCTCTTGTTACAAAAGAAATGCAATTTCCTTATGGATACACTAAAAATGCATACAAGCATTGAGAGTTGTGGGTAATTTTATGACTAAGGGATGGCCAGTTTTAATATTGTGAGTTGTCATATTTCTCTTATATATGTGTATACACACATAGATGCAGACATATGCTCAAATATGTAAATAGATGTTGGGATCAAAATTTATTTACACTTTGAGTCCTGCTTTTTTATTTCCTATTTTAATAAGCATCATCCTCTGTCATTACAATTGATTTGGAAATCTCATTTTTAAAAGATACATAATATTCCATGTTATGGGTGAGCTTTCAGGTGTTTACACTTTTTTTTGCCATTAAACATCATATTGCAGCAAACATTTCAGTGAATAAATATCTCCATAGTCTGGGTGGGTATTAGTTCAGGATAAATCTCTGAGGCATAATTTTTCCATCAAAGTATGAACATTCTACCTTTTATTAGGTTTTGCCAAAATTGCTGATGAGGAGGTTATGCCTTTCAGTCTCCCACTAATATGATGCAGGCATGTTTGGAAATCCTATTTCCACTAATTTTGTATATTTTCAATTCCACTTAATCTTACCTAGTTCAAAAAGAGAGGATACTATTTTATTTGCATTTCTTTATATAATAAAGAGATAGAGCATCTCTTCATATTTATAATGACTGTATATCTTCTTTTGTGAATTATAATGGAGTCTTTTGTCCATTTTCCTCTTAGATTGTTTCTGTTTTTTCTTATTGGTTCACACACACTTTTTTCAAATAAAAAAATTAGCTCTTTGTCATTTAGGTGAGAATATTTTCCCACTAGTTTTCATTTTTAATTTCATTATAACCTTTATTTATTATGTCAACATTTATCTATTACAATTTTGCTATTTTCCTCTTATGCAATATACTGACATATGCAGACACATTACAGATATGCATATGCCTGCATTTCATAACATATGCATACCATCCTGTGTCTGCAAGTATATGTTCACAGTTAAAAAAGCAGCCTGTAATGTTTTTTTTATTTTGTTGTTTTTTAAAAATGCTATTTTTGTAGAGTGGTTTTAGATTTACAGCAAAATTGAGAGGATGGTACAGAGATATCCCATGTAACTCCTACTGAAGTCCATAACTTACATTAAGGTTCACTCTTGGAACTGTTCATTCTATGGGTTTGGGCAATGTATAATGAAATGTATCTACCATTATTGCATTATACAAAGTATTTTTAATGCCCTAAAGATCCTCTGTGCTCCTATTCATCCCTCCCTACCCCACAACTCCTGGCTACCATTGTGTCCATGGTTTTGCCTTGCCAGAATGTCATATAATTGGATTCATACAGTATGTAGCCTTTTCACACTGGCTTCTTTCACTTAGTAATATGCATTTAAGTTTCCTACATGTCTTTTCATGGTTTGATAGCTCATTTCTTTTTAGTGCTGAATAATAATCTTTGGTTCTTTTGCTCCAGTATTTTTATAGTTTCGTTTTTATGTTTCATCTCTGTTCCTTCTGGAATTTATGTTGGTGTAAGGAATGAGGTTGGGATTCAGTTTATTTTTCCAAATGGCCAACTAGTTGTTTTAATGTCATTTATTGAGTCATGTGTCTTTGAAATGTCAGCCAGAATATGTGCTGAAATCCCAGATCTACTTGGGTCTATTTCTAAACTCTTTCATCTGTTTCATTGACCAGCCTGTCTATTCCTATAGCAAGGACTACCCTGTTAAGCACATTTTTCAAACATTCCATGTCATTCTTAGTCTATTTGTTCTGCCATTGACTAATAATATTGTATCTGGGAACTCCTCATTACATTTTCAACAGGTTTTTTTTTTGTATTGTATCTTACCATATCATCTGACACATAAAACCCCATCATTATATTTCATCAGATATTTAAATTGTTATCAATATCAAATAACCAACTCTTTGTCACTGGAGATTTTTTTGCTAGACTTCTAACCGAATAGATTCTAAAGTAGTTCTTCATGTTTTCTTTGGATGCTCCCTTCCCAAATACACATTTTTCTAACTTTATACTTTTAAAGCTTTACATTTGTATTGAGTTTAAGTCAATCCGCGTGGCTTTTACACTTATTAAAGTAACCTAATTACACTTACTGTCATAACCATTTGCTTGTGTTTCTGTCATCTTATTTGATACATTAGGCTTTTGTTACGCTGCTAGTTATTATTATTTGCATTGCTGAGTATACTCTCATGTGATCTTTTTGGGGAATTTAGAAAATAAGATATCTCCTTTTAATTTTATTATTATTCAATTCTATTTGTGATTATTGTACAATTTTTCAGAGATATTCTGAAAGGTAACATATTGTCAGAATCCATAACATGGTGGGATTTTTAGTTTTTGAGCCGTATTTATGGAGTCAGGCTAATGTGTAACTCCTCCTACTGCCAGCCATAATCTAGTTTTACAACAACCTCTGCCATTGATGCTTCCTTTCTTTCCTCCTTTCTTCATTCCACTCCTCATTTCCTCTCTTTCTTTCTTCCTCTTTTAGCCAATTTTATAAAATTGCAACATACATATAGAAAAGCACACAAAAATATAGAGATCTCAATTAAATAACCAAATACAAATACAAAAACTATATATTTTTATGATAACCATCTAGCCAGGCAGCTCCCTCATGGCCCCCTCCCAGGCAGTATCTCCTCTCCAATCACCAAAGTTTAATCAAAACCCTACCATAGTGATTATTACCTAGGTCTTCTTTATTGTTTTGTCACCTAAACAAGCCTTTCTAAATGTTAATATTTTTCCTGCTTTTTGAACTTGATATATATGAGATTATATAATAAACAATATATGCTTTCATACCTTCTCTAGTTTAATATTACATTTGTGAGATTCATCATGTTTTTGCATGTCATTGTAGTTTCTAGTTTCCAATGAGACCTTTTATTTATCTTTTTTTTTTTTTCTTTTTTGACAGAGTCTTGCTCTGTCACTCAGGTTGGAGTGCAGTGGTGCTGTCTCAGCTCAGGAGGCTCATTGCAACCTCCACCTCCTGGATTCAAGTGATTCTCCTGACTCAGCCTCCTGAGTAGCTGGGATTCTAGGCACCGTCACCATGCCTTGCGAATTTTTGTGTTTTTAGTAGAGATGGGGTTTCACCATGTTGGTCAGGCTGGTCTCAAACTCCTGACTTCAAGTGATCTGCCCATCTCAACCTCCCAAAGTGCTGGGATTACAGGCCTGAGTCACTGTGACTGGCCTGATTTATCTTTATCTTTGTCCTCTGTCTGTAACTTGTAATTTTCCTCTGCTTGTTTTTGCGATTTTTCTCTTTGTTGCTGGTGTCAAACAAATTGATTATGATGTGCTTAGGTGTAATTTTCATTACGTTTCTTATGCTTTGGGGTCATAGAACTTCTTGCATATGTGGGTTCATAATTTCATCACATTGACACATTTTTAATCACCTTTACTTCAAATATTTTTTCTGTCCCTTCCTCCCACATTCACCCTCAGAGATTCACATTCATGTATATTGTAATTACAACCACGCTTCAAGATGTCTCATAGCTCATGGATGCTCTTTTTTCCCTTGGTCACTTACTCTATTTGGATGGCTTCTATTGCTACATGTTCAAATTCCTTAATCTTTTCTTCTATAGTATCTAATCTGCCACTGTTCTCATCAAGTATAATTTTTAATTCAGGCACTGTGTTTTGAATTCCTTGAAATTCAATTTGGATCTTTCTATAACTTATTTGTCTCGAATTAACATGGTCAGTCCTAATTTTAACTTCGTAAGTACATGGAATACAGTTATAACAACTTTTAACATGCCCATTCATATTAACTCTATCATCTGCATCATTTATGAGTTGAGTTCCATTTATGGACTTTTCTTTTCCTGTGCGTCATACTTTCCTGATTCCTGTCAAGAACTATGAGGACTCTGAGATTTTACCCTGCTTGAGCCACAATTCCATGGATGCTGACATAAGACAAAGACTTCTGGGTCAAAGATAAAGAACAGTTTATTATTCAGAGAAATCACAGTAACCAGAGTATTAGTGTCTGTTCTCTCAGTCCTGATTCCCACATGGTGCCATAGGTGGACCAGCTGATTCCTGCACACTCAGTGGGTGATATCATAGGGGAGGAATCTTGAACTTAGAGAATGTATTAGTCTATTTTCATGCTGCTATGAAGAAATACCCAAGACTGGGTAATTTATAAAGAAAAGAAGTTTAATGGACTCACAGTTCCACATGGCTAGGGAGGCCTCATAATCATAGTGGAAGGCAAGGGAAGTGCAACTGCATGTCTTACATGGTGGCAGGCAAGAGAGTGTGTGAAGGGAAACTCCCTTTTATGAAACTATCATATCTCGTGAGGCTTCTTCACTATCATGAGAACAGCATGGGAAAGCCCACCCCCGTGATTCAATTACCCCCCACAGGGTCCCTCCCACAACACGTGTGGATTATGGGAGCTACAATTCAAGATGAGATTTGGGTGGGGAGACAACCAAACCATATCAGAGAATCTCAAGACTCTCTCAATCTTTTAAAATGCACAATAAGTATGTATGCTCTTTAATTTGAAGAGAAACATGATCCTTTTCAAAGACAGAAGTAGTGCCTCTGCTCACAAAATATGCAGAAATACGAAAGACTCATGGAGAGTTGTCTTGCAATACTTCTTTGCATGCCTGGTAATTTTGTTGATTTTACTTTATTGGGTATGAGATATATTTATAATTTTTATAAATATTTTTGAGCGTCATTCTAAAATGCAGTTAAGTTACTCAAGAGATATTCTGATCCTTTCAAGTCTCACTTTTAAGCTCTACTGGGGAGGACAGGAGAAGCAGTTAGTCTATTGCCTGTTTTGCTCCACTACTAAGGCAAAAACCTTCCGAGTTCTTTATGAATGTTTAGGCTTTCCAGCCTGGCTGGTGTGAACAAGCACTTCTTCTAGCCCTGCATAAGCTCCAGGTATTACTCTTTCAGATCTTTTTTAGTGTTCCTACCCAGTTGAAGACTGAGGGGTTCCTTCTGTAGACCTCTGAGCATTCCCTCTGTGGAGCTCTCTTCTCTGTAGAATGCTACCTTGCAAACATTAGCTACCTTGGCCTCCTAGGACTCTCACCTCTGTCTCCTCAATGTGGAGAGTTTGCTGGGCTCCCTCTGGGTTCCTCCTCTCTGCACCACAGCCTGGAAACTCTCCAGGCAGCCAGCTGGGCAATTACAGGGCTCACCTCATTTCCTGACTCTCAGGGGCCACTGAGACAAAGTTTCAACACTAATTGGTACTTTTACTCTTCATGTTAATGGAAAAACATTTGAACACTTAAAATTAATTTACCTCATTCCAATAAATGCCATTATTGTGGTATATTTTAAGGTTATGTATATCTTAACTCCATAAGACATTACTGTCAGTATTGATTTATACCATCAATATTTATCTAGACTTATCCAATAATTACCATTTACCTTGCTCTTAATTCCTTCCTTTATCTTTGGCCTTCTGTTTGGGATTAATAGCTTTCTACTTGCAGAACACCAGAATTCTCTGGTGATGAACTGTGCCTTTCTTTTTGGTCCAAAACGTCCTTCATTTACCTTTATTTTTGAAACATACTATTCCCCTGGGTTTAGAATTCTTGGTTCACAGCTATTTTGTTGTATTATCTTCTTATTTTCATTATCCATATTGAAAAGTCAGCTATCAGTCCAAGAGCTTGAAGATAGATTTTAGATGTTTTGTTTCTCTTTGGTTTTCAGGAATTTTACTATGATGGGTCTTGTTGTGGATTTATTTATTTATATTTATTCTGCTTGGAGTTCAAAGGGCTTTTGGAACATTTGGCTCTGATGTCCTTCATCAATATGGGAAATTTCTCACCACATTCTTCAACTATTGCTTCTGCCCAATTGTCTCCCTCCTTCCTGTCTGGGACTCCAACTGTACTTGTGATAGACTTTGTCATAAGATCCTTAATATCTTTTTCCCTTTCTTTAGTGTTTGCCATCCTTTTTCCCCTACTATTTTTGTTTATTTTGGGTACATTCTGACCTAACTTCTAGTTCAGGAATCTTCTTTCAGCTGTGTCTAATATGTTGTTCAATCATAAATTCATTCATTGAATTCTTAATTTCAGTTACAGCATCATTTACTTCTAGACTCTTTCATTGCAAAATTTATTTTGTTTTGAATTCCTAGTTCTCAGCTAAAATTTCCAATCTTATCTTTATCTCCTTATACATACTCAACATGATTATCTTATACTTTGTGTTTATAACTCTAATATTTTCAGCTCATATGAACTTACTTCTCTTGCCTTATTGTTTTGTTTTTCATGTTACCCTTTTTCCCTCATTTTTGGGGGTATTTTTTATGTGTGTGCAGGACATTATATTTTGCAAATTATTTACATAAATGATTTGAAGCCTATAACACTCTTTTTCACTCCTGGTAAATATTTTACATTTGCTTTTCTTAGATGCCTGAGGGGACTAGCAATCTGGGCTGGTCTTAACTTAATGTGGGGATTGAGATGATTTGAAGCTGGGCAGCAGTCCAAGGCCAATCTACTGCTCATTCATTCTTCTGCTAGGATACATATCTTTGGGGTTTCAACCCCAAAACAGAGAGTTTATCAGGAGCCATAGCCTTTTTCAGCAACAGAGCTCCAGACACCTTCTGTAGAATCAGCAAATGCCCTAAGGTAAAAAGAGTTTCAAATTCTGGGCTAACATATCTGGAGATTCATTGCTTCCCAGAACTTAGCTTTACAGTTCTTCAGTATCTTATTAGCTCACTGATGCCTTTAGATAGTCTCTCTCTCTCCATATGTATATGTATAATATATAATACATAAATATATGTATTTTTTGTTAGTTGTCTTCAGTAGGAGAAATGGTCTAAGTTAGACTTTCATTATTGAATGTTAGTCTCTCCTTTTTCTCATTTTCAAACAACACATACTATAAATTTCAAAGTTAAAGACATATATTTAGGTAAGACATTTTGATCCTAATTTTGAATAGTTATTTCAAAATTATTTGATAGAACATAATTATGTCAACATTTTCATACATTTAATTAGTCTCTTACCATATAGTCCCTTTCAAATGTGCCTTCCTCAGTCTTGAGTTTTGTCTTCCTTTCTATATTTATTGTTTTTGCTCAGGCCTTCTGTTAGTTTATTCAGAAAGGATAACAAGGTGGCATATTTTCTTAATCTTTGTATTCCTGAGAAAATATTGCTCTGACTTCATGTATAAATAATGACTTCATTAAATATGGAAACTGTGCCCTTTAGAGCTGTGGAAACTGTGACTATTTTCTTCTAGCTTTTAGGGTTGTGGAAGAAGAAAGTTAAGGCTAATCTGATTCTGGTGGTTTTAATTACTACCTGATTTTGACTATGCTTAAAAAGCCTTTATCATTTATCTTCAGAAATTCCGTGAAGCTATGCAGATGTCTGTTATGAGTTTTTCCTTTGCCTATAAATATAATGTGTACTGTCATGTTTTGGGTGGAAGAACTGGTTTACATCAGGACATTTTTTTTTCTGTTATTTTTCTAAAGATTGTTTCATTTCTGTTTGTTCTATATTCCCTTCTTAATATCCCAAGAATATGTGGATTTAATCCCCTGCATTTATTCTCCATGTTTTTCAATGAAATATTTATTCTCATTGTTACAACACATTCATCTCAGTGTTTGCAAACCCAGTGCTTATAGAATTCAGGCAAATAACAAAAAACAAAATAAATGAAGCCAGCCTGGCACAAAAGTAATGAGTGATGAGGATTCTGGAAAGCAAAAGTGTCATCTAAAGAGGGCAGCTACTGCTCAACTGGTATTCAGTGCTAATAAAGTGTTATTGGAATTCAATATTTTTCCAGAAAAATTCAAGTCTGTGGGGTTTTTTTTTCCTATTTCACAGCAGAAGAAAAGAAAAGCTAATAAAGGATTTCACAACTTACCATCGGGATGATCTTGGTCACACACAGAATGATCTGTCACTTCGCCGCCTTTTGTAATATTGTCATCCTTTGCAGAATCTAACAACCACCAAGCAAAACCTTTAGTCAGCATTTTTAAATTGGAAATAGAGCAGCTTTCAGTACTAACATGATAGACTTATGTTTGAGGAAAAATAGAATTTACTACTTTAAAAAATAACCGCAAATACATATGTTTGCCAATAAATAGGTGTTTCCCCACCCCCCCGCCCCGCCCCCGTACTATGTGAGATATCTGCTCAAAGCTTACAAAGGCAGAGATGTAGCTAGCTGGGATATCTTTTTGCAACAAATAAGAAAATAAAAGCAATCTTTTTGCATCAGGGAAAGTCTTAGAACTGTAGGAAAGGATAAAAAAGGAAGGCAAAATAGAGAAGATTAAAGGACTATCTAATTTTAATGTTCTTAATGCTTCCATTACTGTGGTTGCTCACATATGGGAGTCTTGAGTCCTTGAAAAAGTCAGATACAGAACCTTGAAATCCAGTGGTAATTAAGTTCATCTTCCTCGGAAACCATAACAGTAGAACAATAGCATAGAAGGAATGCAGACCTTCTGGTCTCTGCAAGGTCATTCCCTCCCTCGTTTAGCACATTTAAACATGGAATCATTGTACACTTATTATTATTATTATTTTGTTATAGGATATGGTTACAGGAAAAAAACATGGCTAAAAGGATTCCGTGACTATGGGCTATTGCAAAACTATAAAGGGCTCCTTGCTAAATATTTAGGTCTCCCTGGAGGCTGTTTAAAAAAGCATTGGAATGATCCTGTGAATGGATCAACAGGAAGACAGCAAGTAGATCTCTCATTCATTTTCCAAACATTTAATAATGGCCAAGTATATGCCAGGCACTTTTTTTAGAAAGTGTCTCTGTTACCCAGGCTGGATGCGGTGCTGCAACTGTAGCTCACTGCAACCTCAAACTTCTGGGCTGAAGTGATCCTCCTGTTCCAGCCTCTGTAGTAGCTAGGACCATAGGCATAGGCCACCATGCCCACTTAGTTTTCTAATTTTTTGTATAGGCAGGATTTTGTAATTTTGCCCAAACTGGTCTTGAACTCCTGGCCTCAAAGGATCCTCCTGCCTCATTCTCCCAAAGTGCTGGGATTATAGGTGTGAGCCATCACACCTCACTAAACTTGATGGTGGGGAGCCAACAGGAAACAAAACACCAAATCTCTGCCCTCATGGAGCTTATAGTCTAGTAGATATTTTTCATGCTGCTGTAAGGAAAGCAATCCAAAGATATCTAAAAGTCATAAGCTAATCCTGTAAGCATGTGGCCATGGAGAAAGCTGGGGGTGGTACACCAACACCTTGATTACTTACAAACGGATTCTCTACTGAATTTGTGTCTCTTGGTTGAGTTTTAACTCCCTAACAGAGCTGAATCAGATGGAGTCTAAAACAAACTATTCTTTGTTTGTTTCCTTTTCCTCCCTCCCTCTGTCTCTCTCCACTCATTTCCTCTCAAAATTAGGAGATAGCTTTAAACAACATGGTTTGGAATATTATGAGAAAGTTTGTTTCTTGAACCTGCCACAAGCAACATTTGATGGACAAGTGAGAAACCTGGGTAGTTAACATATGATTCAAATTTAATAACCAGTGAAGCAAGTATTAATATATACCCGAAGTGTGTGGCTTTAATTAACTGCAAATAATTCCCCCAAGGCAAATGTTTAATTATCTGCACTGCTTCTTATTTCTTTCTGAGACTGACAATAAGTCTAAAAGTCCAAATTTGGAAGCAAAACTGAGCACAGACACATTTGCCAAACTGTTATGTAACTCATGTCAAATTGTTTTAAACCAGCTCCCATTAAAAAATGCTCTTTTAATTTCGGAGCTAAGATGCCAATTGAAAAAAAAATTTTGAATATTTTTCTCACATGAACACTAAAAATATACAATGATTTAAAAAGGTATTATATAGATCAGGCTAAATTTTAAATTTGAAAGTGTTTTAGTTTTAGTTGTTTATTAAAAATGATATTATTTGATATTTCGTCTTGTACAACATTAATTTCTCTCAACATCAATGTTATAGAATTATCCAAGATTTTGTATTTAGTTAAAATTTATTCATTTACACTGAACAATAATTCATTGTTGTTAATCATAATGTTACATAAACATTATGATTCTGCACCAAATATCAATAAGAAATGTCTCTTCAATGGTGATTTACATTGAGTTTACAAGTTTATGATCTAATGAGTCACATAAGATGGGTGAAAGCGTTTGAAAAATTGCTCACCAGACTGTATCTGTTTTATCACCAAAATCTGTGTCTTTAGCAAATAAATTATCTTTGTAATTTCAATATTCTTGGGGAGTTGCTTTAACATTATTGAGGCACCTTCTGATATGTTTCCATGTAATGCATTTCATTGCATCCAAGATACCATCAGTTGTTCTTTGCACTATTATTTTATGTAGTATAACACATTTTCAGTTCTAAGAGAAGCCCTGACTTTAGAAATAAAATATATGAAAGAATATGCATTTTAGAAAAATGCCGTTTTAGTATATTCGATGTGTGCACACAAATATACATGTCTTTATGTGATGACAAGGATTTCATATCAGCATGACCCACCACCCAACCCACAAGCTCACTGTCATGTATGTGAGACTTTTCTCCAGAAATGGTTCTACCTCCACACATCAATAAAGTAGGAGGAAAAGTACTATATAACCTCATGACAATATTCACAAATAAGCAGGTACCTATGGAAGATGGTTTCCAGCAAAGTTACTTTATTTATAGGGATCTCAGAATTTCTAGTCTCATAACCTTTAGCAGGCTTAGATTTGATTCTGTATCTTTTACATCATGGATCTCATTACATTATGTTTAGTTGTAGGTTTGAAGTGGCAGTGCAGCTTTTCTGCTTAGGGGGTGATGAAAGCTGCACTGGATAGGTACATGAAATCCTTACTCATAATGATGGAGAAAGAAAATATATATATTCATGATCTGAATATTTGTGTCCCCCTAAAATTCCTAAGCTGAAATTCTAACTGCCAAGGTGATGGCATTAGGGGGTGGGGCCTTAGGAAGGTGATTAGATCATAAAAGTGGAGCCTTCATGAATGAGATTAGTACCCTTAAGAAAAAGATTTAAAAAGGTCCCAGAGAGTCCCCTTACCCTTTCCACTATGTGAGGACACAGTTAGAAGGCACCATCTATGAACCAGAAAGTGAGTTCTCACCAGATACTGAATCTTCTGGTGCCTTGATCTTTGACTTCCCAGTCTCCAGAACTGTAAGAAATGAATTGCTGTTGCCTATAAGCCACCCAGTTAATGCTATTTTGTTGTAGGAGCCTGGACTAAGACACCAGTGTATATGGCCACTAAAATAACTTATTATTTCTATGTAAGTTCTGTAAACTACACTAAAAATGTAGTTGCATATAGTAAACTCTTGCAGCCCCTTGGATTTGCATTTTATTTAATTCTAAAAATTATCATTTGGTAATGTTCAAAAACGTGTAAAATAGTTATCACCTAATTCTGAGATTCAGTCAATGTTATTTTAATAACAGAGAACTGGAATTAAATTTATATGTAGCTTCTGACTTTCAAAATCTTTAAGGTCAATGTCATATTTAAAGAATTTTTTCAAATGCAAATATTAAATCAAATATTCAAGCCAAAGGGCTGTAGATAGATGTGCTTTTAAGATTAACCAGAATAAAAAAGAAACACTTTCATAAATTAAAAAAGAAAAAGCCCTCACTTAGAAAGTTGAAAAGGTTTAAAGGAATATTTAAAATAGATTAAAATAAAATGAAAAACCTCATAAAACAGAAATTCTGAAAAGTAGGTCACTTTCAATGCAGTTAATTACACATATCTACATGGAATATTACATGTATGGATTTAAGCTGTGGCAAAAGATGATGAAACTATTGAATTTTTAACAAAAATATCTTAACTGTAAGTGAAAATAAATACTATCTCTATCTAAGATGTCCCTTTAGAACAAAAGTTCTTAACCCTCAGGGATCCCTGGGTATGCTATATGTGTCTACCAATCCTTTTGAAAAGATATGCAAAATGTGTGTATATGTTTGTATTTCTGGCAGAAGATAGCATCCACCATATTAGCTCTATGAACCCACCAAGGTTAAAAATAATTTAAAATGTGTACCTCAATGCCAGTGATACTGCCATTTTACAAAAGATTTTCCAGACCATTTTGAGAAATTAGCTACTGAGCTTGATTCCTGCGCCATGAATTAATCAATGATGGCAAATCTTGAATTCTTAAGGTAGATGTGATTTGAGAAAATAGCCAACAAATATAGAGATGTGTTAAATAAATGAGAGGGATAATCCAACTGGCAAAAAACCATGTTGCATCAAAATTAGAGGTGATTATAAAGTATAAAACTGACTGCATGATTAACTGTCTTTGAAGATAACTATTCAAGCTACGTGGTCTAAAAAATGCACCGAGTAAGAGAGGAAGCCCCTGACTATTATTCAGAGTGATGATAGGAGGTCATTTTGGTATAGAAGTTCTAATGGGTCTGAACAAAAAAAAATGCTATACACAAAAACCGAAACATAAAATAGTCTTTCTCTGTAATGCGTAAATGTCTACACAGGAGTACCAGAGCTTGATGCAAAAATTGCACAGAAACACCATCACCTGGATTTTCTTTGATTCTTGTTAACTGATTTGATTATACCATGCAAAACATTTATCCTGGCCTGCTCGTTAGAGTCTCTGGCTTATTATGTGAAGCAATTAGGACAAAGTAATTTTTCCTCCATCTGAACCAGGTGCTTTTCTAAATAAACGAGAGTCTCCCCAGTCGATAATGTTCTTACTGAAACTTTGCGGCGGCTATTCTTTTATATAGGAAAAAACTATCCTGCAACACATTCCCAGACTATTCTGATGCTGATGATCTGAACTGGGCTTGGTCCCAGTGAAGCTGGATAAACAAGGCTGAACTATATTTACCTGAAAAGTAACAGGGCCCATAGACAGGACAATGCTCAGGGCATCAGGAGACCCAGATGAGCTGTAGTTGGTCATTTGTCTTCATTATGGTCTCATTAACCTCCATTAAAAGGTGACCAATCATTCCCAGAGTTATGGAATTCAGGGACAGGTTGATATTCCTTATCTGAAATGCTTGGGCCCAGAAGGGCTTCAGATTTTGGGGATCATCATCCTGTGCTAACAGTCTTTGCGACATGGCTAGGAAAACTACCATAATGCATAATGAATTTGATTTCTATTACAAAACACACATTTCAAACAATAAACTTGTGTGAAACAGCTCATTCTTACACTGAAGGTGATATTCTTCTGCAAGTTGTTATTGAAAATACAAGCAAATGAGAGATTCAATCATAGGGTTGTGATTCAGAATTTAGAGCTACAAGCTTCATAACTGTAGGGAAATTCATGCACTTTACATAATCTCAGTTTCTGCACCTAGGAACTAAAGGTGTTGAGCTGGATAATCTCCCTAAGATACCTTACAAAGCTAATCTGATTTGCTCAAATTATCTTTGTTCCAGCAACACTTCTTTGTAAATGTTCCCACTCTTCCCTCATTATCCACCTACCTGAGTTGGACAGTTCTCACTGAGATTTTTACCGTGCATTTACAAAATAAAGGTTGATAGTAAGGGAAGCACTAAGGTGTGCACCAGTGTCACCCTGGCCGTCTTTAAGTCAGCGACTCGACAAAGAATCATCACAATGGAAAACAGAACAGCTGGATATGAAGCCGGTTTGGACCATGATGGAAAAAGAAATGCTTAATTACCCTTTCAATCAAGTTAATTTTTCCCATTTGGCAATGTAAACAAAGGCAAATCTGCTCTTATTTTCAGTTGTGTGTGACTTGGTTGTTTCAGTATCCTTGACCTCCATCCTTCTGATTTTATTCCGATCTTGCCTCCCTCTCTCTTACTAAGCCTCACATCACAGGCTCTCTTGATAACATTAAAAAATAAAATCTTACCAGGCCATGGGCGTGAAAAGTATCTACGGTTCTAAATGTAAATGGGCTGGGAATTCTGTTAAAACATTCATCTATAAATCTGGGAGAGTACAATTGTTTTATTTACACCTTGGCTTAGTTTGATCTGACAATGAAAGGTCATGGTGACTGTACTACTGAAAGAACCTTCTTAGGAAAAATGATAAAGGCTTTTGTGGCCTTAACTCTAAGCCGACAGGCTGGCATCGGGTCACTGCTTCTGACTTATTTTATTTTATGGAGAAGTTGAGGCAGGAGCCAGAATTTCTCTCCAGATTCATAAATGCAGCAACTTCTGGGCTCAGATTGCTTTTAGCCAGATACTTGGAAAGTGTGGCTGAGTGTTGCTGCTGAGATCCAAGATTTCAAGGACTGAGTCATAACCTACCTTGTTGGCTCAGAACTTGTCTTTTTTTCCAAACATAAAGGCACATGTTTGGAGAGTGAGACAAGCATTTGGGTCCTTTGTGGGAGATACTATGTTGAGCTTCAAAGACCTGTACGACTTCTCCCGAACATCAATTTATTTCTCACACCTAGAAGGATCCACAAACTCATCTGAGTGAGAAAGGACTGAGGCCTCATCAGGGGCCCCCATTCCCCCATGTGCTTACTTTTTCTGTTTTTTTTTTTTTTTTTTTTTCTTCAATTGTCTCCATGCCGTTGAAAATAATTCTGAAATATGGGTGGCTGCAGAGTGGCTCATCGTGTGGTTCCCACATCTATTTTACAATCGTTTCTATTACTGGACATTCTAATGAAATCCAATTTGGGGACTTTCTAAAACATTATCAATGTTGTAGTAAAGGTTCAAAGGCTGGATTCACTCTTCTCCCTCTCTTACTCCTTCCCAACTAGCTCCACCTCTGAGATCTAGAGAAGCTAGATCTTTCTAGAGCTAGAGTAGTGAGAACAAAAACAGCCCACGCAAGCTAAGCCTTGTAGCCAACATGTTCCACCCACCTCCCTGTGGACTACCCCTGAGGTTGGAGCCGATGGTGCCAGTACAGAGGGCATTCTTGTCCTGGATGTACTAGAAGTACTCAGGAATTAATGCCCAGCTCTGGATCCCCCCAAGGATTTGGGAGATAAATACCCCAGCTTCCTCACCCTTCAGGGAGATGTTTCTGAATGCACTCTATACATCTCTTAAAGGAACGGAGCCTCAGTTTTCCTCAGCAGTAACTTGATCATTAATATCCCCTAGGGGCTGTCCTCCCTTCCCTGTCCCACTTCCTCACACCTCACCTGTACTTCCTGAGAACACCTCCCAAATAAAAAGTAGGCGCACCTTTTGCACCCACAACCTTGTCTCCAGATTTGCTTTTGGGGATCCGAAACTTAGAAAACCAAGACAGTCCTTCATCTGTCTCCTACCACTTAGTAGCAAATATGAGAACGCTCATCCTATTCTCCTGACTTCTAGCCTGCTGCTCTCTCACTCCATGCTGTCTTTAATTATGGTGTGTTAGGGAAAGTTTCTGCCACCTAATTAGTGCAAGTTGGGAAAAAGGGTTACTGTGTTTTGCATTGTATGACCCTAGTAGCTGGGTCACAGATGACTGGTGAGTAATGGGCCCTAAGCAGACACCTCTTGCTTGGCCAACGGACACTAAGGCGGCCTGACATGAGAGCTCCACACACCAGGAGAGAATTAATATTCACTTAACTGTGAAAGGAATTGATCAGTTCTTTGAGTAGATGGCTGCTAGAGCAGTTGTTGAGTCTCTAGAGGAACTGATGGAATGGCTGTTGCCTCCTGGGTGATCTAGTTCATGCGGCAGATGAAATGGTTTCCTCATTCTCTGACTTTCCTGCCAACCAAGCAACCTCAGTGTGTATCACTTTCGTATATCCTGAAATAGTCTAACTCACTTTGTGATTCTTGCAAGTTCATTACCTAACTTTAAAGTGTATATGTACTTTAAAGATTTCTAAAGTGTTTTTTCAACAAATAATACTTTAAGAAGTTTGGACCGGGCGCAGTGGCTCATGCCTGTAACCCCAGCACTTTGGGAGGCTGAGGAGGGCAGATCATGAGGTCAGGAGTTCAAGACCAGCCTGGTCAACATAGTGAAACCCTGCCTCTACTAAAAATATTTTAAAAATTAGCCAGGTTTGGTGAAGGGCGCCTGTAGTCCCAGCTACTTGGGAGGCTGAGACAAGAGAATCACTTGAACCCAGGAGGCAGAGGTTGCAGTGAGCCAAGATCATGCCACTGCACTCTAGCCTGGGTTGACACAGCGAGAGTCCGTCTCAAAAACAAACAAACAAAAAACAAATATTACTTTAAGAAATCTGGCATTACTCTAGATCCATTTGTAAAAACCACTCACCTTTTTAGTCATTTCAAACTGTACAGTACTCACGAAACTTGTACACAGGCTGAAAGGCATTACGCCAATGAACTTACAGAAAATTAAAGACGAAACAGCCCTGGTCACACAAAGTAAAACAGGTTCAGTAAATTTCATTTTCAAATATCACCCTGATGGTAGAAAAAAAACCAGGTGACATCTGGTATTACAGGAAATAGTGTGTACAGAGGTATCTGTATGATGTGAACAATGTTTTGTCTCACAAACTAAGAAAAATGTGTTAAAACAAAATACTGTAAACAATTTACAAGAAACTTGAGAAGAATAAGATTAAATTAAAAGTGTTATTTTCAATTCATAGAAGGATTTTATTTTAATCTGCTACTGTTTTAGAGTAGGCTTAACTATGAGTTCTAGAAATTATTATACTAGATTTTCCTAATGCAATGACTATATTGTCAGCTTGGCCTGCCATAACAAAGTACCATAGCCTGAGTGGCTTAACCAACATTTTTTCCTCACAGTTCTGGAGGTTGGAAATCTAAGATCAAGGTGCTGGCCAGTTCATTTTCCAGTGAAGGCGCTCTTGCTGATTTGCAGATGGCCACCTTCTGGCCACAGTCCTGCATAGCCTTTCCTCAGTGTATGTGCCTGCTTTTTATAAGGACACTAATTCCATCGTAGGGACCCCACCCTCATAACCTCATCTAGCCTCAACTACTTGCCCAAAGGTCCTATCCCCAAATACCATCACATTGGAGGTTAGGACTTCAACATATGAATTTGTTGGCGGTGGAGGGGACAAACACGAAGTCCATAGCACTGACATATGCATTTGTGCACATGGATACTTGGATGGTTTATTTCCCTTTGAATGTTAGCCATTCAAATTAGTATACCTGCTGCATATCAGAAGAAACCCTCAACATAGATTTGGAAATGGGATTTTACCTAAGTCCAAGGTTCTCTTTCTCCATTTCAATTCTCTGGTATCACATTATCATTTGATCCTTAAAATACACCACATTGTCAGTGTTTGTATAGCAAGGATAAAGTAGTCATGAGGGAATCTGAAGCGATATTCAGAACACTTAATAACTGGTATGGATGTTGGCTAATCAGAATGCACATGTCCACAGCGGTGGGCAAGGCCCTGGAGCCATGCTGGTGTTCTAGGATGGCAGGGAGGTGGCGGGAAGGGTCACTTGCAAGGAGAGGTGTTAAGTCATTGTTTGCCAAACACTGTGTAAACGTTTCAGTATTTTAAAAACACTTGCAGCAGGATTAGAGTGTACTGGAAGAATATCAGTTCTCTGTATAGTAGAGAAATATATTGATGAATTTTCCAAATGTAATGAGAGTATTTCATTAACTGTAAGTCTCTGATGTTCTCATATTGATGAAAAGAATAAGAAGTAGCTTTCCCTAGGAGTCTATAATCTAAGGATTGAATAATCCTCAAACACATATTTGTGATAACCTCTTATTTTGTGGTCCTTATCTGATAACGCACCATTGCAAATACAACGAGCAAAAACTTTGGTATAGTCCTTCTGTGTGGAACACCACATCTCTTTAGGCCAGCATCACATCCCCTGCCTCTCTGGCACACCCACCCAACCCCACTGCTCCCTACATCACTGCAGAGGAAAATTCATGCAATCAGATCAGGCCAACCATGTTGGTAGGTGAAGCTGATGGCCACCATGCTGGGAGACATAAGGGGACCAGAGAAGGCCATCTGTTCCTAAGTACCCACCCTGACCCCTCACACTTCCCAGAGGAGCCTTCCTTCCTCGGAGACTTGAAACTCGTTCTGCCTTTTGGGACATTTAAAAAAAATGCAGAGCTCCTTGGAAGGATCCCACTTGTGACATTTGGAGTAATGACTTAACTAGTTGCTAAAGATTAGTCCAAAGTCAGCTGAGAACAGGAGAGGATGGCATTGAGCAAGGACCAAGAGGAAGGGAAGGACCTTAATTAAACAGAGGCCATGAGAGAGGATCAAGGTTATGTATGTTTATGCTCCAACCTAGAGACGTATGAAGTGGGTCACTCTAAGGTAAACCTCTATTTGTTATTTAGGAGAAACACTGTGAGACTGCCAATTAAAGTGCATGTTATTTACATTACTAAAAAATTTCCTAAAAGTTGCATTCATAATTTTTGTAAAAAATTCAAATTCTTAACTTTCTTTTGAATATAAATAGACCTATAGTACAAAATTCATAAGTATGCATGCAGCTTGATGAATTATCACAAAACGAATACTCCTGCATAACCAGGACCAGCTCAAGAAATAGAACATGTCTACCATTTTCCTCCTGTCTACCCCTTATCCTCCTTTCCAGCCACTACCCTCACTCTAATCATCACCAGTCCAACTCCCAACAGCATCTATAAGTTGTGCCTGTTTGGGGACTTGACATAAATTGAATTACACATAATCTGTTCTTTTCTGTGTCTTCTTGCTTTTGCACAACACTATGTTTGTGAAATTCATTCATATTTTTGCATGTGAAAGTGGATTTTAATTGCACTCTGAAGGCTGGCCACATCAGTAGATTCTACGGTAAATCTTTTTTGAAGAGTAAAAATAGTATTTTTTTTCTTTTTCAAACATAAAACATTCACTGCTCTCCTATACTCTATCTTCAACTTATGATTTCATTTACTACAGCCATTCTTAAATGTTAGTGTGCATTCGGAGTAGGATCCCTGGAAGGGCTTGTTAGCATACAGACTATGGGGGCCCAACTCCAGAGCTTCAGTTCCTGAAGGTCTGGGGTAGGGACTGAGAATTTGCATGTCTAACAAGTTTCCAGATGACACCCCTGCTGCTGTTTCAGGGAACACTCTCTGAGAGCCATTGCCTTAGCATATACTGAATTTGTATCTATCTGTAGGCATTTCTTTTCTGTGTCTAAGTCATCTTTCATTTAAAGTAGGATTTTTGGAGAAGCATCCTCACATGGACTGCCCATGGTTTTCCACTGCAGAGACAGCGGCCTCTAACATGTGATGAGGAAGGATATGCAGCTCTATGAGTGACAGAATCTGGGAGCTCCCCATCAATATGTGGAGATATCAGAGAAATTTTCAAAGCATCTCTCCTTCACATTAGATTTATTGGGTCTTACTGTTAAAAATCTGAAACTCTTTGGTTGGCATGCATTCAGAAGAAGAAGAGCAAAAACAACAACAAATGAACCTGTGGAATCAAGAAAGGCTCAGGTCATATCATTACTGATTGCATCAAACCCTGCAGGCAAGAACTCCTTAAGAATAAAGCTTAAAGACTAAAAGTAATAGACAGTCTCTCCAATACATTCTCCTCAAGCTAAATCCAGACACTGTCCACTCCATTAGCCACCAGCCACATGTGGCTAGTGAGTATTTGTGATGTGCTGAGTCCGAATGACACATGCTGTAAGTGTAAAATACACACCGAGTTTCACAGACTTAGCTCATACACATACAAAGAATGTAAAATATTGTATCAATAATTTATTTTTAGGTTTTTTTCCTTCAACTTTTATTATAATTCCTGGGGTACATGTGCAGTATGTGCAGGTTTGTTACATAGGTAAATATGTGTCATGGTGGTTTGCTGCACAGATCAGCCTATCACCCTGGTATTAAGCCCAACATCCATTAGCTATTCTTCCTGATGCATGTATCAATAATTTTTACGTTGACTACATTTTGAAAATATTATGTATGGATATAATGGTTAAATAAAATGTATAATTAAAATTATTTTCCTTGTTTTTTTTCTTAATGTGGCTTTTAGAAAATTTAAAACTACATATGTACTTCTCATTTGTGGTTCACATTTATTTCTACTGGACAGTGCTGTTCTAGATAATTTAAAATTAGCCTGATTTATACAAATAGTTAAATACATGTTTATTTGAAGGGCAGAATTAGGAAGATGGAAAATTATAGCTTGCCAAAGGATCATCCATTAGAAACTAGGAAATCTAATTTGGCTTATAGTGAAGTATCTGCAAATGGTGACAGAAATGACTGGGAAGAAGCCCTAACTAGAGATTGTTCTGAGAAGTAATGGGAGGATGAAAGAGAATGGTACATTTGTAACAGCTACCCAAACTACCTTACACCCAAACAATACCCAATGGTTGAAAATTTTTGCTTTATGTTGATTGGACCTAAATTTCTTAGTCTGATATTCAGAGTCCTCCACAATCAGGGCTGCACGTCAGCAACAAATTAATGAGTGGGTGATGGATCCATCATTTAAGTCAACTGGGTTTATTCATTGTACCTAAAATAGGTCTTCTGATGTCCTTCTTTTTCCCAACTAGAATAGCTTCCATTTGCACACCCTTCACATCCCAGCCCAAATCTCATATTCTCAACCCACATTTCACAGACAACTCCAAGTAGAGATGCTCCTCAACCCTAAGCTCCTTAGTATGTTTCAGTGTAAGACTTTTTTGATACTTATCATGATCTGTCTGGCTTTCTTTGCTGCCCTGCATCCTAGTTATATGGCCTCAGGTCAGCTGTTATTGCTCTGTGCTTCACTTTCCTCCTTTGTAAAGTGGGATGGTAATTGTATTTATATCACAGATGAGAGTCGAAGGCATGAAAACATGTGCAGTTCTTAGAATAGAAACTGATGTATAATAAGGATTCGATAAATATTAGCTGCTAACATTACTGTTGCTGATATTAGCTATGCAGCACATGTTTGTATATCTCATATTTCCATCGAGATTGTAAATTCCTTGAAAGGCAAGAACTGTATTTTCTTTTTAATATTGCATAATGTCTTAAAAAAGTTAGGACCCAATAAATATCTGTTGATGGCCGTAAGAAATGTCAATAAATTTTAATTGGTACCTCTGTAGGCCATACTGTGTACTAATCACAGGGATAAAATGATGGACAACATTAATACTGTCTCTCCACTCATGAAACCTAAATTATAGTAGAGGAAGATGGATAGGAGGAAAAGATGCAAAGAACAACAGAAGAAGATTTACATAGTTAGAGATGGCAGTGAGTGCTATAAAGCAACACATAGGGGCCTGAGATGGAAGTTTAGTGGAGGTAGCTTTACCAAAAAGATGACCAGAGAAAGCTGTGTTGAGGCAGAAGCACAATGAGAGGAGCGGGAGAGATGTGAGGTGAGACTGGAGAGACAGGGAAAGTCTGCAATGGAAAAGTGCAACTAACGGCTATGGTGAGCTATTTGCATTTTACTTGGAGGGAAACCTGAGGGTACTATGGGCATTCAAGAAGGAGTGTGCTGTGATCTGTTTACTTTGTTTTGTCTGGTAACGGTGGTAGACGTTTTACCCAACTTAAGAAATGAAATTATCTTCAAGTGCAATGTATTAATATGAACATGAACTTTGACTTATATAAAGGCTAGCTAATTTATATAGGGTTCAAACATAAACACTTAATCTTGGGCTCATTAAAGCCAGCTATCTGTTTAACATGTGAGTGTATGAACTCCGAAAACATAATTAGTTATCTGCCACTAGAAAAAACAGTGAGCAAATTCATGAATCAGGGTTCTGCCTGGACCTCCACTGTGACATATTCTCAGTTATTAGTTTAGGTAAAGACCCTGTTGCTTCACAACAGGTGTCAGTTTTAGGGAATGACTCCAAATATGATTTTGGAATAAGAAAGCATGTAAATAATGAAAACATAATAAAAATTATAGAGTGAGTCTGCTATAAAACACAGAGCACGCAGAAATCAAAACATACTATCATTTAGTTCTAGGCATCACTGACTTTAAAAACAGCAGACAACTTGAAACATACTATTTTCCTTGAAAACAGAAACGTTTTTACAAAACCAAGTATTTATCACTCACTTTTTTCCTTGATGAATAAGCAGACATTCAAAAAAGACTTAACTTATGTGTATGCGTGTTTCCTTTTTCAGCTAAATTTTTAAATGAAATAAGTTTAAATGAAATACATTTATATGTATTGATGTTTCAATACATATAATATAGACTGATCACATTGGGGTAATTAGCATATCCATCATCTGGAACATTTATCATTTCTTTGTGTTGGGAACATTCAATACACTCCTTCTGGCTATTGAAAACTATAAGGTATATTATTGTTAACTACATTCATCCTATGATGCTGTAGAATGCTAGAATTTATTTCTCTGATCTAGCTGGAATTTCGTATCCTTTAACAAATCTCTTTCTATCCCTGCCACTTCCCCCTACCCTTTTCAGCCTCTAGTATCCTATTCTACTTTTTACTCCTACAAGATCAACCCTTTTTAGCTTCTGCCTGTGAGTGAAAACGTGGTGTTTAATTTTCTTTTCCTGACTTATTTCCCTTAACATCATGTCCTCCAGTTCTATCCATGAAAGCCACGAATGATAGGCTTTCTTTTTCATGGCTGAATAATAATCCATTGTGTGTTTATCATGAGCAGACTCATAAGGAAAATAAACCTTCACAGAAATTGGAGAGTTTTCGAAAAGTCTCTTCTCAAATCTATTCTTTTGAGATCAGACTAGATCGGGCGCATTCAGGGTGGCATGGTGGTAGACGCAAATCTATTATTTAGCCTTCAACTTGTGTGGCTTCAGGCATGTTACCCAACCTAAGTCTTGGTTGGATAAAATTAGAGAAAATTAGGGAAATACTAACAACATCATCCATCTCTGGAAGATACTGGGCAGCTGTTCAACCAACGTGTTCCCCCAGAGTCTGATGTAATCTGTTGACTCCATCTTGAGAGAAGACGCCGGGAAAGAATCTGGGAGGGGCTTTGACCAGGGACAATAATGTGGAGAAGGAGGAGATGGATGTGCGGAAGGGTAAGCTTGAGCTGGATGCTTGGTGGTGTTGACTTGCTTCTCCTCCTCCTGATGCTGGTATATATCAGTGTTAGGTAATAAATCAAGTAGTTGGATATCCAAGTCTATACTAGTCTACATCAGGATTCTGCTAGGAAGAAAGCTGCAGGAAGCAGGAGGCTGGAAGTCAGAAACAGGATGCAGAAAGCTGCAGGACTGATTAAAAAAAAAATGGTTTCTGATTTTCCTGAAACCATGAAGGAAGATTCAGGGAAACCCAGTGCCTGGTACTTGGAGTGGTCTCAAGGCTTTAACCATCTACCCTGAGGAAGAGGTTGAAAGAAATATTTGTCTCATTATGTAATAGTCTGTTTTCATGCTGTTGATAAAGACATACCCAAGACTGGAAAGAAAAACAGGATTAATGGACTTACAGTTCCACATGACTAGGGAAGCCTCACAATCATGGCAGAAGGCAAGGAGGAGCAAGTGACATCTTACATGGATGGTGGCAGGCAAAGAGAGAGCTTACGCAGGGAAACTCCCCCCTGTAATACCATCAGATCTTGTGAGACTTACTCACTATCGCCAGGACAGCATGGGAAAGACCTGCCCCCATGATTCAATTACCTCTCACCGGGTCCCTCCCACAACATGTGGGAACGTAAGATGAGATTTGGGTGGGGGTGTGGCCAAACCATATCACATTACGCGTTTAGGATAGAATTCAGTGAATATTTAGTAATTGATTCTGCCTCATTCCGTGTTTAAGATAGATGTGGCTGGCATAGAAAACATTTTTGGGTGGTGTAGGTAATCTGAAACAGTGTAATGGGTTTACATGCTTTTTGAAAACCTTAGATCTTTATGAGACCTTAATGAGTCAGGCTGGGAGTAATGTCACCTTGCACATATTTGTGTTGGTTCTCAAAACAGGGTGTGTGTGCATGCATGCACTTGAATGTTGTCATGAGTACACATATATGTTTATGTGAGTGTCACTGTCCCTTATGCCTGAGAAAAATAATCTGTTTTTGCCTTTCCATTCTAATTTGACACATCTGGTGCAAAATATCAGGGCTAATTCCAAAATGAAATAGGAAGACGATCTTCTCATTAAATGCCATCAATGCTTAAACCTTGTCTTCATACTTGATTAAAAAATGTTCCAGTCTTTGCCACTAGCTAGCCAATTATTCCTTTTTTCTTATTAAGGAATGCAGCAGTTGAGACATCTTCGCCCGTGCTCCTTCTCTCTCTCTCTCTCTCCTTCTCTCTCTCTCTCGGGGTGTGTGTGTGTGTGTCTAGATAAATATATCCTCCTAGGAACAGTGGCAGAATAGCTGACAATAAATGTCATTAGAAAAGAGTCAGAGCAAAACATCCCTGCTTGTGAAAACTATTGTCAAAAACTAAGATAGGCTACATCTCTTTCTAAAATTTGAGAGAATGTTTTTCCAATACCACTCCATAACTATAAATTCAAGAAGGCCAGACCCCATTTTTAAAAGGTACTTTACCGTTGCCTGTTTTGTATTATAACTTGAAATCAGAACTTTAAACTGTGTTCTTGAGTTCTTCCAGATGGGATGTGGAATGGTTTCTCAAACTGTGTTTTGTATGATTTTTAAAAAGTTCTACCAACAAAAAGGGGGTAGCGAGCAAACAAAATTTCAAAAAAATCACATTTAGTCAATTAATGTGGGATATGCCCCATACTTCCATCTCCCCTGAGCATTTCAGTTCATGTTAGCATGGTGAAGGCTCTGAGTTCTGCATTACAGAAAATCGACTTAACTTTGCCTAATTTTGTAGTTTCCAAAACGTTTTGACTGACTGCTGAGCTCATTTATCAAAGAACACTTATGAACATCATCAAAGACACTATAAAATTTTAAACATGGGGATATCTGAGCAAGAGCCCCACCGTGTTGCTTATAGATCTGAATTCACTTCAAAAGAAGTGCCTTTCTCCAGCGTTTTTGCCCAGTCAAAATACAATGATGTGCCATTCTACATGAACCATTGTCATAATATCTGTTTTTCAGTAGCCACCTCTTTGTTTAGTTTTTGTTTTTGTCTTTTCTGACAGGGTTAAAAAAGCAGGTCCACTTTATTTACAATGATCAGTTGGTGACACATGGATCTTTGAGCTTTCTGTGGCCTTGTGGAGACACCTGGGCAGAGGCCACTCCTGTTAGGTTAATACACCCCCCTTCCTCATCCTGCTATGAGAGTCATGCTGCTGTCAGAATCCACCTGCTCTGAGTACAGTCCTATCTATTTAGTGTCAAAAACACATAACTTCAAAATCAACTCTGGAAATACTTTCTAAAACTCTTAAAGTACAGTATTTATTTTTAAGTTCAAATATTAATGTGTATTTGAGTCCAATGCACATTAAAGTTTGAGAATTACTGAGTTAGTCTAAATGATATTTCATAGAAAAATAGACTATACTTAACTAGCAAATGTCTTGTGTTTAATCAGATTGGTTAGACATGCCACCTTTTGTGGAAATAATCTAAAGAGTTACTCCAAATATCATTTTTATACTAGTTAACAAGAAGTGACAGGGTCAGAAAAATACATACTCTAAAAATAGTACACTGGGGAGTCAAAGTTAAACACTTAAAAATATAAGTCAGAGATATTATGATTTTAATTTGTAGACAGAAAAGACTTCATGCATTTTTGGTTGGGTAAGTATACATCTTGGGTTTCTCCAGTCCTAGTGAATCAGGTCAATTCTGGTATTATTATTATTATTATTATTATTATTA
>NW_012102055.1:632236-644174 GCF_000951045.1 Mandrillus leucophaeus | reverse complement strand
GAGGCAGGAGAATGGCGTAAACCCGGGAGGCGGAGCTTGCAGTGAGCTGAGATCCGGCCACTGCACTCCAGCCTGGGCGACAGAGCGAGACTCCGTCTCCAAAAAAAAAAAATAAATAATAATGCTGCCAACTCTTGTTGAAAGTTTACTGTTTGAGAAGCTGCTGTAAGCACTGTAAGTATATTAACTCTTTCAGTTTTTGCAGCCCCATGATATAAATACTATTATGGTTCCCTTTTTTACACATGAGAAAACTGAGGCACGAGCTAAAAACATTACCTAAGGCCACACAGCAGTGGTGATGTGAATTTGAAATAAATTGAGACTGATAAAGGCTTCATGGCTTGGCCCAAGGAATTCAAAAATAAGGCCACTGAATTTGAAAATGATCACAAGGATGCTCATATAAATTTGGACCTATTTGGACATAAATTTAGGTCCAAAATACTATGTTGGACAAAGGGATTGTAAACCCATTCAAATAATCTCCATGTCCTAGTCTAGATTTTGTTTTCAAGTCTTATCCACAAGATCTTTAGAAATATGTCCCAAGAGATCATATAACAGAATTGGCTGTTACAAATATATTATTACAGCCATACTTAATTAGTAAGGAAAAATAATATATGCACATTAAAGTGTATTTGGAAGGGAACTACCACTTACCTTCCAATTGCCACTTAGGAATATTTTAAACTGTATTAAATAGTAGATAAATATGTACTGCTTTAAAAGAAGTTTATTATATTCTCTTAGAGGGGAAGAATATCCAAGTCTGAAAGTGAACAAATAGGAAAAGTCTTGGGCTTGAATTTACCTTTTATATTTCTGCAGTGTGACATTTTTGGGAAAATTTACTTCTGAAACAACAGAATTCTGAAAGGGAATTTCTTTTATTAGGAAGCCTTAATAATAGTAAAAAACAAATTTGGGAAAGTGGCTATAATATTAGAATTAAAAGTGGCCCATTCTCTATGATAGGTTCTATCTCCAATTCTCTAGTTAATTCTTGTGGAAAAAATTTCAGATAATTTCTCATTCACACTTTCTAGAGTCGTGTGAAGTCTCTAATTTTATGCATAACTCTCAATTACATTCTCCAAGAAACTGTTAAATCATCAACAGCATCACAGAAACTGTTATGTACACACCATTTTATTCCTTTTGATTAAACAAATATGAGGACCTACTATGTGCAAGCCACTGTGCTGTGCTTTGTTGAGAACATAAAAATGAATGAGATTTTGTATCTGCTCTTAAGAGATCTACATTCTAGTGAGCTAGATATGTATGTAACTAATATTGATACAAGGTCCATGATAATATTTAAAGTTTACAAACAAATTTATGAGAAGCAGGATAGTTTACTACTCTATGGGGTGAATTGTAATGAAGATGGGAGAAATCAAGAAAAGTGAAAATATGCATGCACCACCCCCCTCACCTGTATTATCTATTATAATTTCTGTCATTGTAATGTTTGCTCAGATAATTTGTGATGGAAGAAGGAAGGATGGGAGCGGGGGAACGATGGAGTAAGGGTTCTAGTTAGGGTAAGAAAGATATTGAGATTGACTTTGAAAAATGGTCAGGATTTTCATGTACAGAATAAAGAACAAAATGGATGTGACAGCGTGAGGGCAGAATGCTTCAGACCAGTGGCACTTGGGAAAGGACAAATAACTGAGTCAGGCTATAGAGTAAGGTACAAGCAGGGTCTAAGGAAGCACAAAAGGACCAGGAATATCATACAAAGTGGTTTGGGTTTTACATGTAGTCGGGGGCATGATTGGAGGTTTCTGTGTACTCATTTCATTGTAGTCCCTAGCTTAGGGTCAAGGTCATGATATGGACCAAGCAGCTAGCTCCAAACTGCCTTCCCTGTTGCCGTGGTTCCAGTCACAGTTCCCAGGGTTCTCATGACACCCTCTGTGTTCTCTGGACACACCTGTATCCTACCTACTCAGGCAAAGAAAGTCCTCTGCTCCAAATGCATGATATGGGAGGCAGCATGGTGGATAGAAAATGCATGGGCTTTGGGTTCAGACAGATTTGGCTTCCAAATTCTGGTTCCAGCTTTTGGGAAACTGATTCAGCTATCCAAACTTTCTGAGCCCCAGTTATCTGCAAAATTGGGATGATAACACTGACGACTTTTTAAAAGCAATAATGAGAGATTACTTTACACTCATTGAACTGTCGAAAATCAGAAAGAACAAAAATAACAGTTGCTGACAGAAATATGAACTGATATAGCCTGTTGGGAAAGCAATTTGTCAACATCTATTAAAAACACATACTCCTTAAAGCAGAACTCACATTTCTGGAATCTTTCCATACAAATAAAAGCATCAGCATATAAGGATATGTGTGCAAAGATGTCTATTGCAGCATAGTCTATGTGGCAATAGAGTGGAAAGAAAGTGCTTGCTTATCATAGGAGAATGGTTGAATAAATTATGGTACAGCCAAACTATGGAATATCATGTGAGCTTTAAAATGGATTAATTAGATCTTTGCGCAATGACTGGCAGAGATTTCCACCAAGTTTGGCTGCCTGTAGCAGAGCAAGATTTAGCAAGGTATGTGGAATATAACACAATATTTGTAAAATAAACATATATATATATTTAATAATGACTAAAAAAATTAAGCCTCCTACTGTATACCATGAACACCTTGAAAATCTTTAAATGGACTGAATCACTTTAATGCTTAATATTTTTGAGGTAGGTGCTATTATTGTTCTTATTTTACGTATGAGGAAACTCAAGTTGAGGAGTAGGAAGATTAAATAATTTGCCAAAGGTCACACAGCTTGGTCAGGGTAGGATTGGAATCTGGGCCCAAGTAGTTGGAAGAAGAGACTAGACTCTTAGTCCGTGTATTTTACTCTCTGAGTGATTGAATGGTGAGGAGTACATAAGCAACAAAAAGAGAAAAATTGCATTAAAATCATACATTTTACATAAAGTTTTGTATGTTCATATATTCAGAAAGAGATGCATGATAGTCTCCAAAATGAGAATGGTAGTTATCTCTGGGTGCTGTGATTATATGTAATATTTTTTACTCTCTTCCATTATTTGTATTTTGTGCAATAAATATATTAATTAAACAATCAGAAAAATAAAAAAAAACTATTCATTGTAGAAAACACACAAATCTGCATGTATTCACATTTACTAAAATTTTCTTACCGAAATGATGATGATCATTTTACAAGGTTAAAGGGATGTTTCTGGTCAGTATGGAATTTAAAACTGAAACCATAGAAACAATTCAAAATTGAGGCTGGATAAAAATTATAAACATTTATTTACTGGAATACACAATTAAATGATGATAGACTGTCAAAAGATGTGGGAAGAATTTTTAATGTACTGTTATATTTGAAAGACAGGTTCAGACTTGTATGCATTGCAGAATACCCAAAAAAAACCCCTCCATATATGTATGAGGTTAACTAGAAAAACACTAAGAGTTTATATATCAGCATATTACATATGCCTATTTCTGGGTACTGGGGTTGTGAGTGATATTTTTGCTTTCTTCTTTTGCTTATTTTTTTGTATGTAATAAACACACATTACTTTTAAAATAAGAAAATATATGTAAATAATAAAAATATTTTAACCTTTTCCCTCATAAATCAATAAAATCCAGGAATTTGTCCTGAGGAACTGATCATAGATACACACAAAGATTTATCCAAAATGTAGGCGTTGTATTTCTCCATTATTTATACTAGGAAGAAAACTGTAAATAACTAAGTTATCTAACATTAGGGCACTGGCTATGTAAATTGTGGGACAACCAGATGATAAAATGTTACGACATCAATAAAATTCATGCCTTTGAAGAACTTTTAAAGACATGGGTAAATATTCACAGTGTTACTGTTAAATGAAGAAATAGAATAAAGACTTTTATTTTCCTACAATTTAATGCTTAAAGGGAAATGGCTATGCTTTCATTCTTATTTTTTTGCATTACAAAATATTTTACAATATTCACTGGTTTCTTTTCAGGTCGAATAAATCTTTCGCCTTTTACTAAAAAAAAAATATTTTACAATAAAGACATTCTTATAAGCAAAAATAATTTTATATTAAAAATATGATAAATATTACCTTTTAAAGAGATTGCATAAGCTTAAGTAGGTATTAGCTATGGCAGTTAACAGTAATAAAATCATTCTCCTATCCTCACTTCCCACACACACACCTTTTTCCTCTCTCCTTCTCTGAGTCTTAGGTTACCCTTTTGAGAAACGAAGACTACATTGTTATAAATGTAAAGCATTGTGTACAGGAGACACTCAATGCATCTTCTTTCCCCTTCAGTATACCAGCCGAGGACGGCCACTTTCATTCTACACTTAAGGCTCCTACTATCCAAGAGGGATAACTCAGGGATGCTCAAGCATATTCAGACCCTCTATCAATGCAGATCCAGGGCAGAGGACAACCTTGTTCTCGCTCTGATGAGTGAGAGGGTGAGGATGCTTGGTGAGGGATGGTGAACACCAAGAATGGGAATAGGACAAAGAAAAATTAGCCTGGAGAGTCTCGAGAGGAATTTCATTGGCGGCCTTGGTTTTGTTTCTCCTCAACAGTTCAGGCGAAGAACAGAAACAATGCCATTTTTCAGAACAATTTTGAGTCCGCACCACTGGCCAGGCCTACAGTGCTCAGTGGTCGGAATAATTTGTGCTCTCATCTCTTGCACATTCCTGAATCCTCTTCCTAGTACATAATCTTTCTCTTTTGTTCACTTTGGCAAGGCTGACTCTTGACGCTAGCTTTCCCCTTTTCCTACAGTAATTTTGACTTCTAGGAGGTTTGAAACTAGATTAAGGGTTAAGAAACCCTTTGCCAGGTGACATCCTATTTCAAAAATACCAAAAATAGCAATTGTATGACTTACATGGTGTTCCAAAGGAATACAAGCTCGGGTATGCACCTGAGTATTAATTGATTTTGTTGTTAATATTAATGAGCATATGATTTGGCCTAGTTGACCTTCAAATTTAAATTAGGTACTGATTAAATAATAAGGCAGGTGAATTAAGATGAGTTTAAACAGCACTTTATTTTCCCCCAGAAAGCTGCCTTGACCTTGGCTCTGGGTGAAAATAAGCTATTAGAAGTGTTGAAAAAACTAGAACAGAGCATATTGTTTATCTTAAGGAGGTTGGCTATATCTTAAATAGTAATAATAATAACTTCATAAAAGTTTCATCTGGAGTACTTGACATTCCTATGAATTTTACCTCTGTGTTTATATGCCCCTTTAATATGATTGCTTGTATATTTGTTAACTTAAATAGCCTTAATACTTGTACTCCTAAATTTGTTTTTAAGGATTTAAAGTGCAAACTACCATTAAATCAACAGAGTATTTTTAACCAGTAGAGAAAGAAGTCCTCAATAGATAAGTACACATCCTATTTCAGAAATAACCTCAGAAGGCCTACTGACCCACAAATCTTTTCCCAGGCCAGCTTTACCTTGGAGTTAATTTCAATTCAATCCTGGTTGCCAAATCCTTGGCATGCATTCCGGATGAATTATTCATCAGCATTCTTCCTGCTAATATCTCATGCTCCCAGCTCAAGTCCTGCCCACCCTATGGCTGTAATGACTCATTGGGAACAGGTGTCATCAGTGTGTAGCTCACAATCTAGCTCTTGATCCATGAGCCAGTCGGTTGCATCTCCTTCTGTTGGCAGCTGGCACAGTTAGCAAGTACATGGGGGTAAGCAGGCAGCAAGCATGGGTTCCTGGTTCCCAGTGGAAAATATGTCTAGAACATTAAAACAAAACTGCTGGCATAGAGGATACCTGGTTTACAATACTTCCTTTTGAAATTCTTCAACCTTCACATGACTGTTCGAATTTTTTAAATATCTGGTCTCCAAAGTGACATTAGCCATCTTATTTTTTATTTATTTGTTTTCAATCTTTGCACCCTAGAAGATGCTAATTTCCTGTGGAAACTAAGGTTATAACAAATGTAAAGCCAGCCCACTGACAAGCAAAGCTGGAAATAACCAAATGAGTCTCAAAATTCTTGGGAGTTTTATTAGAAAGAGAAAAAAAGACCTGTCCATAATATCAGTGATTCTAAAGCCCAAGAAGATGCTTGGTCAGGATCAAAGTCTGAAAACAAACTCAAGAGAGCAAGGGCTTCTTCAGGACATTTGATCAGCAAAAATGTTCTGCCACTTAAACTGGAGAGTGTAATGAGCATTTCTATAAGCAATCTTATAACTGCAGAGCTCTAAAATAGCCCAGATGTCACAGAGAAGAGATATTTCTGCATGAAAGCTAATAATGGAGAATGTTTGAAATGAATCCTCAACACATATGACTGCCTTTTAACCTTATCTTGACCTCGATCTTGAAGGATTTCAATAGATTTTTTTTTTCATTCTAAGCTAGGTATCTATCAGTCAAGACAATAGTTCCAACAGCATTAGACACTTGTTCTAAGCTGGTCTAAGCTTTGAACTGATAATCAATTAAAAGCAGTGGTTTTCTGTACATGCTATTTCAGAAGAAAAAGCCAAAAATCATACCCTAGGCATTCTGTTTTTAATTGAAAGAAGACTGCATACTAGTTTGGATTTTAAAACATTTCTATTTTCCCTAAGTAAATAGGTTAATGGATACTAATGGCTTATTTCAGTAATACTCCTAAAACTTCACATTTAGTCTTACATAGGAACTGCATTTGTGATACATAACAGAACTTCTTCATGGAGTTACCATCATTAAAAGTTTTATGTTAAAAAAATCCTAAAAGTATTCCAAAAAATGAATCCTGGCATAAGCAATTAATGGTGTGAGTTCCTAAAAGCATCAAGAAACATCACAAACAGTGTGCTTCTGTGAAGGTGCGATATCTCCAAACTAAACAACTCAACAGGAAAAATCCCAGCCTGAAACATGGTCATATTCAAATTAATTTATCTCTCTTTCATGTTTCTTAAACTCTGCCACTCAACTGCATGACACTTTAAAATTTTTAGCACAAACTAAATGATTGGTATGACCAAAATTTTTGCTTAAGATGAACACCACTTTCTGTCTTTTCACTCTGATCGCATTTGATCAGATTTATTTATCTCTCTGAGATGACCTAGAGTTTCCCATCAGAGCCTATGTGGGTATTTGACATCAGTTATATTTTTAGATACACTATGTCTTAAAAAACAGTTAATGTACTCTAACTGAAAAATACTTTATCACTAAAATATGCCAATCATCATCTAAGCCTTCAGCAACTTGTAATCTTTTTCCTGGTGGAGGGTCTTGCCTCAATGTTGATGGTCACTACTGGCCACTCAATGTTGATGGCCACCACTTGGTTGCTCAAGGTTGAGGTACTTATGGTAATTTCTTTCTTTTTTTTGAGACGGAGTCTCGCTGTGTCGCCCAGGCTGAAGTGCAGTGGCATGATATTGGCTCACTGCAAGCCCTGTCTCTTGGGTTCACACCATTCTCCTGCCTTAGCCTCCCGAGTAGCTGGGACTACAGGTGCCCGCCACCATGCCTGGCTAATTTTTTGTATTTTTAGTAGATACTGGGTTTCACCATGTTAGCCAGGATGATCTCAATCTCCTGACCTCATGATCCGCCCGCTTCGGCCTCCCAAAGTGCTGGGATTACAGGTGTGAGCCACCATGCCTGGCTAGCTATGGTAATTTCTTAAAATAAGACAATGATGAAGCTTGCCACAATGATTGTCTCTTCCTTTCACAAAAGATTTCTCTGTGGCATGCAATGCTGTTTGATGGCATTTTATGCACAGTAGGAATTATCTTAAAATTGAACTGAGTAAGGCCAGGCACAGTGTTGCTTGCCTGTAATCCCAGCATTTTGGGAGGCCGAGGCGGGTGGATCACCTGAGGTCAGGAGTTAGTGACCAGCCTGAATAACAAGGTGAAAGCTCATCTCTACTTTAAAAAAAACAAAAAGCAAAAAAACAACAAAAAAAGCTGGTTGTGGTGGTGCATGCCTGTAATCTGAGCTATTTGTGAGGCTGAGACAGGAGAATTGCTTGTACCTGGGAGGAAGAGGTTGCAGTGAGCCAAAATTGCGCCATTGCACTCCAGCTTGGGCAACAAGAGCGAAACTCCATCTCAAAAACAAACAAACAAAAAATTGAACTCAATACTCTCAAACCTGCTTCCATCTCAAGAAGCCACTTTCTTTTTTTAATAAATAAGATGCAACTTCTCATTTGTTCAAGTTTCTCATGAGATTGTAGTTAAGTCACATCTTCAGTCTCCACTTCTAGTTCTCTTGACATTTCTACCACATCTTTAGTTACTTCCTCCACTGAAGTCTTGAACCCCTGAAAGTCATCCATGAGGGTTGGAATTAACTTATTTCAAACCCTTGCTAATGTTGATATTTTGACCTTCTTTCTTGAATATTCTTAATGTCATCTAGAATAGTCAATCCTTTCCATATTTTCAGTTTACTTTGCCCAGATTCATCAGAGGATGACATCACTATCTATGGCAGTTACAGTGTTAGAAAATATATTTCTTAAATAGAAAGACTTGAAAGTCAAAATTACTCCCTGATCCATTGTCTGCAGAATAGATGTGTTAGCAGGCATGAAGGCAACATTACATTCCTTGTACATCTCCATCATAACTCTTGAAAGACCAGGTGCATTGTCAATAAGCAGTAATATTTTGAAAAGAATCATTTTTTTTCTGAGTAGGTCTCAACAGTGGGCTTAAAATATTCAGTAAACAATGCTATAAACAGACGTGCTATAATACAGGCTTTGTTGTGCCATTTACAGAGCACAGGTAGGGTAGCCTTGACTAATTCTTAAGAGCACTATGATTCTTGGAATAGTAAATGAGCATTGTCTTCAACTTAAAGTCACCAGCTGCATTAGCCCCTAACAAGAGAGCCAGCTTGTCCTTTGAAGTCAGGCATTGACTTCTCCCCTCTAGCTATGAAAATGCTAAATGGCCTCATCTTCTAACAGAAGGCTGTTTTGTCTACATTGAAAATCTGTTGCTTAGTGTAGCCACCTTCATCAGTGATCTTAGCTAGATCTTCTGGATAACTTGCTGCAGCTTTTACATCAGTACTTGCTGCTTCACCTTGCACATTAATGTAATGGAAACAGCTTGTTTCCTTAAACCTCATGAATCAGCCTCTGCTAAGGTCCAATTTTCCTTTTGCAGCTTTCTCACTTCTCTCAGCATCAGTAGAATTGAAGAAATCTAGTACTTTGCTCTGGACTAGGCTCTGGCTTAAGGGAATGTTATGGCTGGTTTGATCTTCCATCCAGACCATCAAAACTTTCTCCTTATCAGCAATAAGGCTGTTTCAGTTTCTTATCATTCATGTGTCCACTGGAGTAGCAATTTTAATTTCCTTCAAGAACTTTTCCTTTGAATTCACAACTAGGCACAAGACGCCTAGATTTCAGCCTATCTCAGATTTCAACATACCTTCCTCACTAAACTTAAACATAGCTAGCTTCTGATTTAAAGTATGATTTAGTATGCAACTCTTCCTATCACGTGAACACATAGAGGCTATTGTAGGTCTATTAATTGGCCTAATTCCAATATTGTTGTGTTTTAGGGGATAGGGACGCCTGAGAAAAGGGAAACAGACAGGGGAATAGTGGGTCAGTGGAATAGTCAGAACCACATTTACTAAGTTAGTCCACTATCTTTTATGGGCATAGTACATAGCACCCCAAAACAATTATAGTAGTAATCACTGATCACAGATCACCATTACAGATAGAATAATAGTAAAAAGGTTTGAAATACTGTGAGAATTATCAAAGCGTGACACAGAGACATGAAATGAGGACATGCTGTTGGGAAAATGGTGCCAACAGACTTGCTTGATGCAGGGTTCCCACAAAACTTCAATTTGTAAAAAATGCAGTATTTTCAAAGCATAGTAAAATGAAGTGCAAGAAAGTAAGGTATGCTTATATTACCTTTTCATCTGGGGACTTGCCAATGAACCAGGAGAGAGAGAGAAAAAAGGACTATTTTGTTTTCCTTTAGATATATATTTTTTAATTCTAGCATCCCCACATCAATGTCTCCACTACTTCTTCCTTCCTCAAATTGTCTTCTAAAGAGTAATTTTTTTTTTTTTTTACTTTTTCTGGAAATACTTGGGTCAGCAACATTTTCTCAGAGTAACCGTCGACAGAATGGAGAATGATGCTCTTGCCAAAGATTTGTTTCTAAGGATGCCTTTCAAACATTTCTTTCCTTTTTGAAAAATGGTGCTCCCTGGTTGGTGGTTCTCAAATGCCACTCTTTCAAACCTTTTCCTGATGAGTGGCTGTAAAGAGCAGAACTGACTAATTCTGGTGTTTTAAATAAACATCTCTAAACATAGTTTCTCTCATTTCATAAATAGTTATTTTCCAAAGGAACAAATGTAAATGTTATATATATGTGTGTGTGTGTGTGTGTGTGTGTGTGTGTGTTTTCTATAAAGGCTAGATATGCAATAAAAGAGAGTCGGTGGGATAGTCGATTGTATTGGAAACAGAGACACTTAAGAAAACCTAGTTATATTTGACTTGCTGCCTCGTTTTTCCATATAAACAAGCCCAAATGGTCTAAGAGTCTGCAATCATTAGATGTAGTTAGTGGCCTCATACCTTCATCTTTACAGTCTTCCACTGCCTCTTCAGAAGCGGGGCCAGGCACCGTGACAGTGTTGACACCATCTATAAAGCAGAAAAAGAAACACTGCCTCAGAGTTCATCCTTCTAGAAGTCAGGCTGTGGCTTTCCTGCCCTGCACCTCCCTCCACTCTCCACCAGAGAAAGCATGAGCCTGCAGCACGCTTGAATACACTGAATGCTCTTTGAAGGGGCTAGTGCTTTGGGAATCTCTTTTATAGTTAGTGAAACAGGAACCTTCAGTTAAGTCAGAGACCAGTGGGCTACAATCTATTTTTTGGTGAAAAATGCTACTTGTTGCTAGTAGTATCCTTTGGCATTTTGTTTCTTCCTCATTCCTCAAAGGATGGTATATTATTTTTCTTGGTAACAGATTGTGAAAGAAAGTATATCCTTGCAAGTTCTTACAAAGTGCTTTTGTGTGTGTGTTTGTAAAGTTTGTTTTTTTCTTAGCACAGCACTACTGCTCCGTTATGCCAGGCTGTCAAACTGCAGGGAGCAGCTCTGATGGCTGTCAGCACAGAGGCCGGGAAGAAGGGGAGCATTTGGCACGGGGCACCAGCAGCCACCAGGAACTTTCATGTCACCAGAGAACAGAAGGGGAAAATGGGGACTAAGGACGTGGAACTTTCTGTTCCTCTCACAGCACCAATTAACTGCATTAGAGTAGACCTCTCTTCTCAGTGTCATCAGCCCCTAGTGACTCTAGTCATGTTTGGCCTCCAGGATAAGGGCTAACTAGTCTACTCCCTCCCATTCAAACAGTAAATCTAGACAAGCAGGATTGCTAAAATCATTTGCAATGTTTAATACCTGATAACTGGAAAAGGAATATACATATATATATATACACACACACACACACACACACGTTTTGGACAAAAGATGGGCTAGAAAAGATGTGATCTGTGATTTGATTCCAAATGTGTGTTAGTTTTTATGCATATATGAGTTATCTTTAGTTCCATAACCCTGTTACTATAGAAAAAAGTATTTATAGAGTGCGCATGTGTATATATATATACACACACACACTATATATATAGTTTATATGTATAAATATATATAAACTATAGAGGATATGTAGTATACATATACATATAGAGTGTATATATAGTTTTTCATGTAGTAGCAGGGAATATGTATAGTTATACAGTTATATATAATAGTTATATATAGTTATATACATATAGTATATATAGTTTACATGTATAAATATACTATATATAAACTATAG
>NW_012102055.1:630453-631415 GCF_000951045.1 Mandrillus leucophaeus | reverse complement strand
ATTTTAACTATCACTTCCTCAGAGAGTCCATCCCAAACCCAGGCACTGGAAAGTTGCCTTCTGGGCATTCCTTCTATGTTTCCTTATTTCTCAGCAAGGCATTTATCACTATTGATGTTTTTATCATTTTTATTTGTTTATTGTTTGGAACCCCCACCAGAATATAAATTTCAAAGAAACAGGGATGTTGTTTTTACTGATTGTTTGTTTATTCAGTGCCTGGAATGGTGCCTATGACACAATGAACCCTTGATATGTATTTGTTAAATTTTTTGGAAGAATATTATCTACAACTTTGATCTGATTTGATCATGACAACAGTCAAAACTGCTGGATTGCACTGTTTTAAGATTGTGTTTTTTCATGACGTGTAAGAGGCCTGCAGAGCTATATAATCAAAACTGAAGCTGGAAATTATATTGAATGAAAATAAGATACTTTTATTTTGGAAAAATACTAGCAGGTCAAAAGAGCTTTAATGACCTATAACCACATCTTCGATTTATCTGAGCTCTCATTAGGGAGGATATGAAAAGAGCAGTGTGAACGTAACAATGTATGTTGACGCTGGCCAGGATTATAGGTGGACTCTGCCATTGGCCTCTGTGCCAGCCGGCAAGCTCACTTGGAAGAGCAAGGTGAGTCACTTGGTGATGCATTTAGGACTCCTCTTCACATTGAGAAGTGCCCCTATTGTGGTGACAACGCTATCAGATTCAAGGGCTGGAGAAAAAGGCTGACATTCTGCCACTCCCTTCTCACAGGCAAAAGGATCTCAAATCTACAAACTGCTTATTCTCAACTGGTTAAAGGGAAAAGGATGAATAAATCAAACACAGGCAAATGTGAGTGCATGCATACACGTGTGTGTGCATGTGCGTGTGTGTGTGTGCATGCATGTACAGGGATGAAAAACAATCTTTGTCAATAAGGACAGTTCGGGGCTGGGTGTGGTGACTCAC
>NW_012102055.1:524201-628519 GCF_000951045.1 Mandrillus leucophaeus | reverse complement strand
GCCCTCTTAGAATTTTACCAGGCAAACTGTTATAGGGCAGAAAATGGAATTGGTGAAGGATGTGTGAAAATGTACCACTCTGTTTGAAAGCACAGTCAACTTACAGTTATCGGAGATGGTGGCTTCCTGAGGGAGACCTGAATGAACACTGGAATTCATCTGGTGAAAGCTATAAGCATTTTCAGATAATAATATTGAGTGAAGTTATTGTTCACCTCTGCGGATAAGGCCTAGGCAGCTTCTCAAAAGAAATCCGAGCCTACCTGCATCTTGGCTCTGTCCTTCCATTTCTTCCACACTTTGCTTTTCCTCTGGACCATTCTCATCTTTCAAGAAAACCACAGAGGAAAAAAAAAAATGCATCAGGCCAACTTGTGAAATATCTCTTTATGGCTAATATGCAGCACTGAAATTAATTGTAAGCAATGTAGCATGACTGCCCATAAAGACAGGCAGAGAGATGAATCAGAGGCATGAAACAGAAAAATTACCTACATAAATAGGTGCATTTATACTCATCCCTTCTCACATGATTTGCTAGATGAAATGTTTAACTGCGGTAAACAAAATTCACTCAGTGGTCCTGGTAACAAGTCTCTCCTTGCTTGGCATTTCCCAAAATATAATACAAACTTCAACTCCAGTCCACCTTTCTCCCTTGACTTAAGTAACATGCACTGTGTAAGGAAGGTTGGCTAAGTTTCTTGCCCTTTACTTCTCTGTGTGATATATGCTGCAAAAAAGGGTCAATTTTCACTTAACTTGCATATGGCAGTCTAACATACCTATGCTATAAAATATTTTGTCTTGAACAGATTATGTTGGTTGAATTTGTGCTATCATATATAATTATATGAAAAATAACTGGTCAGGTGCAATGAAGGCTGTATATTAGCAACTTTCTAAAACTTTCTTTTTTCTTAAAATAGCTACTATATCTGTGGACTTATCTGTGGAAATAATAAACTTTTTGAAGGTTAAGTAGTTAAGTATAGGCATGATTTTATAAGTCATTGCCGGGAGGGTCTTTTGGTTTGGAAAATGAAGCAAATAAAAATGATGAATTTATACAAAGACGTAAGAACAAAGTATAAAACATATAGTGAAGTACAGAAAAGAGAAGCAGAAGTTACCAACCTATATTCATGTGGGTTAAAAATGGCTACAAATGCTTTGTCTCTGAAGGAGTGGAGCCCATTCCTTCTCTTTAAGTCCTGACTGGCTGTGAAACTTCTTTAGACAAATATGATGGAATACGATGGAAGTGATATTCTGGGACCTCCAAGCTACCCTTCAAGAACTGGCAATCTCTACTTTCTACCCCTGGGAAGCCAGCCTCCATGCTGTAAAGAAGCTGAGGCTAGCCTGCCAAATAGAGGGCGACACACGGAGAGAGAGAGAAAAGATGTGTGGGGAGCATGAAGGGCCAGACCTGTGAGCCAAGCCTTCTTGAACCTTTCCACCCAGCCAGCTGCCAACCAAATGCAGCTGAGCAGTGACCTCAGCCAGTGTCACAAGGAGCAGAAGAGACATCCAGCTGAGTCCTTTAAAAATTTCTGACCCACGAGCAGGCCTGAATCACTTAACGTTGTTTTGCTTGAATGCTTTGACCCGCCATCTTCTCCTCCTATCAACTCTTAATTCCGAGGCAAGAGAATCCTCCCAAGGGGAGGCCACTAGTAGCAGAGCTGAAGCAAGAGCCTCAGAAGCAGTGGGGAAGCATTTCACCTGCAGCTCTGGAAAACGACCTATTGAAGAAAGTTTCAGATGGGGAAACATTTAGATTTGACCTAAATGGGGGGAAAAAAGTTTATAATAGAAGGATAAAAAAAGAAAAAAGAGTTATACTCTGAGTTTGGCGAAGAATGCAGTCAATAAATATATGTACAGGATCCCCTGTGTTGGCTTAGCCCTGTGTCGTTTGTGATGGTGAACATAATATAACTACTTTTTGTTTTCTTTTGTTTTTTTTATAGACACAGAGTCTTGCTGTGTTGTCCAGCCTGGAGTGCAGTGGCATGTTCACACCTCACTGCAACCTTTAACTCTTGGACTCAAGCAATCCTCCCACCTCAGCCTCCTGAGCAGCTGGGTCTACAAGGCACATGCCACCAAGCCTGACTAATTTTTTATTTTTTTGGAGAGATGGGGTTTTGCTTTGTTGCCTAGGCTGGTCTTGAACTCCTGCCCTAAAGCAATCCTCCCACATCAGCCTCCCAAAGTACTGGGATTACAGGCATAAGACACCACACCTGGCCTGAATATAATACGAGAACCTGGGGTGGCTCTGTATGCCACTTAAATTCAGTGTCCTAAATGGCATATTTACAAGTACCACATGATTATCTGACATTTTCCCTGTTCTGGTTCTCCATGAAGGAAACAGCATTGGCCTTTGCTCTAGGGAGGAAATAGTCACTTCTGCTGTTCTGCTGTCTTAACAAGGCCAAGTTGGTGCAGGAGCATGTGCCAAAAACTTAGCCAATATCTGTCCCTTTCCTCCCACCAAATGGTTTCAGAGTCAAGCAGGAAAGATCTGCCAGCTTCTCTGTCTCCCTCAACAGACAGGCCTTTTAACACACTTCACAATAGCCCTGACGTTTGCAGGTTACAAGTTTCCTTTAAAATTAGTCTGGTTACCACATCTTCTACAGAGTAGAGGTAGGGAGATTTCTTATGAAGAGAAGAAGATAAGAAGGGAAAGAAAAACGGAAATTAAATTACAGAAATGTGAGGAATTGGTTCCAATAGTTGTAAATGCATAAAAAGGAAATTCATGGTCAGACCCCGAAATCCAGCTTTCTGATAGTAACAACCAGTCTGGCAGTTTACCTAGTCTACTGCTTCTGGGTTTTTATCCTTAGTTCCCTTGTGTGCCACCCCCCTCGCTAGAACAGACATCTGAGTGGCATGCTTTTGTTTTCTACTTTGAGTCTCAGAGGCACAGTTTTCTATTTGCAGTATTTCTGCCCTTGGGAAGCAAACTCAAGAAACACTTGGCACGTTTATCACAGAGCGAATGCTTTCTAGAAGAATGCTGGATTTGCCATTCCAGTAGCATGCCCTTAGATAAAAAGGTCCAGTTATATTGCATTCATCAATTTCCAAGACAGTGCATCCTCAAATCCAGCAGGGGGAACCAATGTAGAAGGCTTATTTTCCAAGCCCAGCGTACGCGTTCTTGGGCAATTAGATTAACATTCATTTCATTCTTTTAGAAGGACATTTTGGCTGGCTTAGAACTTTCCATCCATTTTAAATGCTGCAAATGGGTGAGTTCTTAGTGAAATAGGGGGCTTCCACTGGTAGAAAAAGCAAGGCACATTAACACAGTTACCCGTAAGTCTTTGATAAGGACAAGCTTTCTTTTTATCAGCCTTGTTTGTCTAGCTATCATCACAGGAAGCACATAAACAATAAAAAGTTAAGCAGAGGGATGTGTAAACTTGAGGTTTTTAGAAGAGATTTTAGAAGGGATTTTAAAAGGTTTACGATAAAGGTGAAGAAATACAGGGAAGTGCGAGGCTATTTTGTTAGCTTAAATAATGTCACATAGAAGCTAAATGTTCTTAGTTAATATTCCTTTAAGATCACATATTTACTTCAGATGATAAATTTCCATAGCATTCATGTTGAGTATAATATAACACTTTACTTTCCCATGCTGAAAAAGCACAGAAACCTGTGAGAATTCTACTGGTTGTGTCCTTCTGATTTCTCCCGTATTAGTACTCTGCCTCCTACTCTTTCAACTAATAATTATCGAGTGTGTACTGTTTGCAAGAATGTTTCAGAAATTTTATAGAAATAAGAGGCTCCTGCTGCAACATGACTATGATAAGCAAGCTGTCCATGTTTAATTCTACATGGGAGAGTTTTGCAAGGGCAAAATCTCAACCACATGATCACGGATTGCTATCCTGATATTTGTAGTTCCTTTTGTGAACTCTACATGGTGATAGGAAGATAAAGGAGACATAAGTCTGAACAAATCCATCCCTATATGGGGGAAACAATCAGATGTGTACTTCCTGCTGGTATACTGTTGTATTTTCTTCTAAAGGTCTATAGTTTTCTGGGCACAGACAGAGACATATATCAGTGTCCTTTCATTGTGAGCAAAAAATATTTCCATGCCATTGATGTTGGACTTGACCATGGGACTTAATTTAGCTAATGAAATGCTAGTGGAGAGAATGTGAGCAAAGGATTTACATGCGCTGCATAAAAGGATTTGTTTCTTGTGTTCCTGACATTTGCCATGACAAGAAGATGCCCCTGTAGCTCCTGGCTTAAGGAGGATGAGAGATACATGGAGCAAGTTTGAACCCAAGTCACTGTCTGGAACTGAACCCAAGCAACTCACAGCTTGCAGTAGAACCACCCCACTGAGCCCAGCCTACATCAGCTGGACCACAGTTATCTTATAGACCTGTGAGCATGAGAATAAAAATTTTTGTGGTAGGGGATGCATTTTGGGGTGACTTATTGCACAGCATTATTATGGCAATAACTGATTAATACAGATGATATATTTATTTTTCTCAGCTCAGGAAGGCTTTAAGTTAACTTTAAAAAAAATTAGCTGTCTCTTATAAAAAAAATCCAGTCTTTAATTTTGTATTTCCCCATCTATATTTTCAACTCATACGTTTCAAAATTCTCTAGAAGGTACATATTTGAAAAGTAAAATTAGCTGACATAACAGAGGAATGCTCTTAAAGGGTCTGCACTGCCATCAATATAATGATGTTTATGTTTTATTTAACTATAGAGCTATGTGAGCAACAGAATAATATTAGTTAATACCAGCTAACACTTACTGAATATTGCATATGGTCCACTCAGTGTCTAAATGCTTTGCAAAAGTTATCAAGCTTCATTCTCATAACAACTGCATGAGGCAGGTATTATTATCTGCATTTCATGGATGAGACAACTGAGACACAGGGGTGTTAAGATTCCACAGCTAGCAATTGATGGCAGCAGGGGACAGTTTTGACCCAGTCTTAGCTGATGTCGGGGCCTACTACTGCCTACTTAGAAATGTAAGTATTTGTTGTCTGGGTAAGATACGTAAATTATGAGTCAGCAAAAATGTGGGAAATGATAATCTCATCTGGATTAATTCAATTAACATTGAACACAACAGACATTGAGAATCAACCCCTCTGGCTCTCATATCAGGTGAGTGCAGTGCTACAACTCTAAACTTTTGTGTTTAATGCTAAAGGCATTTTTATTCTGAAATAATTTTAAGCAACAGAAAGTTGCAAGAACGGGACAAGAACTCTTTTTTTCCTGGACCATTTGAGAGTAAGTTGCAGACATAATCACCTCCTAATCATGCCCATCAGCCTTGAATACTTTAGTATATATTTTCTACAAACAAGGACATTCTTTTTCATAACCACAATACAACCATCAAGATCAGAAGATTAACATAGATGACATTCCTGCTATCTCAGCTACAGATCACATTTGAGTTTTTCCAATTTTCAAGAATATCCTAATAGCAATCTAGAATCATACAGCATTCAGTTGTTGTGTCTCTTTAGTTCACAGTGGTCTGGGACAGAGAAGCCCTTCTGATCCTGTCCAAACTCTGTGCCCCCTCACCACCATCTTCCCTCCAATGCAAACCTACTTTAAACCTACTTTTCTCAGCCCTGCTTAATGACTTTAAGAAGAAGGAAAGAAGGAAGGAAAGGAGGGAGGGAAGGTTAGTTCCAAACCTTTACAAATTTTGTTCAGGAGATGTCATTAGCTGATTGATCTATTTTAATAGCTCACTCTTAGAAAAGTTTCTGCATTGGCTGCCTCATTATTTTAATGAAAAGCCTCATGTGCATCTTTTAGTGCAGATAAAAAGGTGTGCAGCGAACAGTCTCCACCTAGCAGGAGTCATAGCTGCTGCTTCCTATAGGTGTCTCCTTTGCACCAGGCCTTTACATGCTCACACACCTCACACACATAACCATGAACGTCGCAACCATCCTATTCGACTTTATCTCCATTTTTGAAGATTAAGAAATCAAGCTTGTGGGAGATCAAAGTCACTTCCTTGAAGTCACACAGTTCGTGGCAGAGCTGAGACTTAAACACGGGTCCAGATCATGCCAAATCCTGGAGTCTCTCTTGCCCTGCAGATTCCTAAGACCTCTGCTCACCTGCAAGAGCTAAGCCGTAAGCCCTCTGCAGAGAGATGTCCCTTTTTTTGTGGTGTCCTGGCACTCAGCACAGTGCCTTATCTGTTAAGGGCTCCATAAACACGTGTCAAGGGATTAGGAGAGAAATTTCATTTTCCCCCAAAGAGTGATTATTTTTTTCCTTGAATCATATTTCAGTTCTGTATGCAGATGAGGTGTGGTATCTATCTCAGCTTCTGCTTGAATTTCATTAAATTGTGGATTTGTTTAAACATTTCATGTGTCTTTGATCTTAACTAATGGTTCCCAAAAATCAAATGGTGAAGTGTGGGGAGCACAAGTATTAATAGTTAGGATCCCTCTGTTTTCGCCAGTGCCAGCTGGGACCATCCTCCATCCCCTTTCTCCAGGGTAGTGGCAATGACTTCCTGATATGTTTTGCTGCTGCAGTTCTTTTCTTAACACTTCTTCTCAGCCTAGAAGCTGGTTTGTTTTAAAGTGTGAGGCAGCTGATACCACTCCCCTGCTTGAATGCTCTGATGGCAGCAATATCCTGCATGGTGGAGACCCTCATTATTTCTCTGCATATATTCATTCTCTCCTAGTATCCTGCTGGTTCAGTTGCTGCAACCATGCTGGCCTCTGTGCTGTTCCTCCAGCATACTGGGGTCTCTTCTCCCCAGGCCTTTGCATTGCCTGACCCCTCCACCTGGAGTGCTTTCTTTCTAGCCCCTTCAAGTTACTGCTTAACTGTCCCCTTTCAATGAGATCTGTGCTGAACTTTCCATTTAAAATTGCATCACCTCCCCACCCTCACACACTCCATCCTTCTCATCCCGATCAACTTTTTCTCTTTGGTTCTTTAGTTGTCCATCATCTTCTAATATATCGTATTCTCTAATTTAGGTAGGTATCATGTTCACTGTTTATGTGTTCCCGCCCCTCCTTGAATGTAAGCTCCACCGAGGCAAGGATCTTTGTCTGCTTTGTTAAACGATGTTTCCTAAGTACCTGGTAGGGGTTCAATAACTATTCTCCAGTTAATGAAATACACTTTTGCCACCTGGACTTGCCTGGATAGTTCACAAATGAATCAGGAAAAAAAGAGGTAAATTATCTTCTATTCCAGGATCTTTCAGTTACTTATGAAGCATGAGGTTCCACATGTCATTTGGAACAGAATTTTTCAAGGATGGTGGCCCCGACATAAGATCTCAGGACCTTGTGATAATACACCCATTGCCCCTTGTCTCCTTACTAGAGCAATTAGCTAAGAGAAGGAATCGCCTCCCCAGGCAGGGGCAGATTTTGTATGGAACTCGTTTCAATATAGTTCTCTAGACTAATGACTTACAGTCTTCCGGGAATGTGGTGCAGCTTGTGTAGGCAGTTTGGAGAAATGCTGGGTGGTAGTGCTCTCCTGGCTGCCAGTTCTACCCAAAATAAACTGAAATAGTGCTGCATCCATGCCCCGTTAACAGAGGGGGTGCAAGACTCACGGGTCACTCTTCGAACATTAGGACAGACAAGACAGTCGTGTCAGCCCTATCTCTATCAGTGTGTCTCAAAACAGTATTGTCCATGTAGAAGGAAGAGGAAAAATGGAACCTGTAATTTTTTAAGCCTGTGTGCCTGTTAATGGGGACTTCAGTTTAACAAGATGTGTTCAAAGAGAGGAAATGCGTGAGACTGTAGGTGCCACTGGGCCTTCCATATGTTTTATGTAATGGTAAGCAGAGAGACAAGTGAACAATAAGGAGCTCAACAAATACCTGTGGAAGGATTGAATTTTGTAGCATTTCAACGTTGAAGGTATGACCCAGGCGTACCAAAACTTGCCATGGCATATCTTGGTACAAAAATAGCACAAAGCAATGCACCAGAGAGCTATTTTCAATACCACACATAGTCTCTTAATAGACAATATATGGTTCTCCCATATGGCATGTTAATACAAATACTTTTACTCTGATACCGTTAGTTTTTAATCCAAGGCTTTCCAAGTACTTTGTAAACACTATTCATGAATGTGGGCTTCCCTGGGGAAGTTGCAGCACCTTGCAGAGATACAAAGCATCCTGTACACAATAAATGACTATTAAGGAATGACAATAATAAGAAATATATACATGTGGCTGTTTTTTAAAAGTAACTTACAAATGAGAATTAAGTAACTTTCCCAAAGTCTTCCAATGACTTCATGGTACAACTGAAGTTAGAAATCAACTTATACTGACACAGTTATTCTACTGGTTGATCTATGCTCGCAAATTGATGATAAATTATACCAGTTCTCAGATATGCACATAACCTGGTGTCCACTCTATAACTGGGAAAATCATGGCCAAAATGAGGTTAGCATAACAGTATTACAAGGGGATTTCCTTGTTCTCTCCCTTTCTCGCTCTCTCTGATAAAACAGCAACTACATTTTTTTTTTCATTAAGCCTTAAGGTTAAATTTTCTTCTAAAAATTACATTTCTCTGTATTGTCATTTACATTCCTGAATCTACATAACCAGTGTGCCTACACATTTGTTTAAAACAGGCACACACTGTGCTCTGTGCAGATGTTAAATACAGAACTGGCAAGATGAAACATTTTTTTTTCTTTGCTTTTTTTTTTTGCTGAAGAATGGAAAGTATATAAAGATGTTCTTTAAATAGAAGAATCATCCTATGAATAAATTCAAAAGCTGTTATATAGCTTTGTCATCAATTAATGTTTGTTGAGTACCTACAATGTTCAAGATGCTAGAGAGAGAATAAATTAGGCTATTCAGAAGACAAAAGCTGTTTCCTTTAGGAGTTGACAGAAGGGAGAGGAATGGAAAGGTTTCATGCGATGTCTCTGCCTGCACAAAGTGAAACTGAGGCTAGAGATGATTACCCAGAGAAAAATAAAAAAATGTTGTTTCGTATATGTAGGTATGAATGAATGTTGGGTATTTTTGCTGGATGAAAGGGGTAAGTGCTTCAATTCTCCACTTGGCATTGCCCAAATGGCTCTTTGGGAAGTCACTGACTGAAGATGTACATGTGTGAGTTCCAGGGTCTGTCTAGGGCAACTCCCAAAGGGAAAGTCTCCTGCTCTCTGGACCTAATTTATTTTCTCTCCAAGGTCTAATTCAATACACATATATCTGAGGTTGTGCGCAGCCCCATATCATCATGGGAAGCAAAAACCAATTCTGTGTTTCTACCACTTTCTTCCTTTAAAATACTTGTTCCTTCCATATTGAGACATGCTCTTTTAAGTAGTAGGAATCAAACTTTTAAGATGCTGATTTGGAATTTTGAAGTTCAGGACGAAAGAAATATATGGGTCTCCCATGATTTTGTATAAACTTTTTCCAAAAATGTGCTCTTGCCCTCAATATGATCCCATAGATGATAAAACTCAACAACCACCCCAAAGCTGACTGACAAGTATAAAAACAAGAGGGCTGTCTATGTGTATTTTACTTCTCTTTAAACATTACAGATTTCCAGTAATAGCTTTGTTTAGCCAAATGTTTTGCTAATAGCTATTTGACATTGTACCAACCAGAATAAATTTCAACATATTCTCTTTACTTCATATGAAATAAATTTGCAAGTAGAGAAACCACACACCTTCAGGCAGATAGACCAAATGTTTTGTTTGTGTGGAATTTTAGGCACAGGAAGCTGTTGTCTAAGATCTCCTGCTTTCCTTCTAAAGAAGTAACTTGGAAATTACTTTATCTGGAGTACTGGTCCTCAAACTTCACTGTGCAGTAGAGGCCCTTGGAGGGCTTGTTAAAACACAAATAGCTGGGTCTGGTTCAGTGGAGAGGGACAGGGCCTGAGCACTGCAATTCCAATCAATTCCCGGGTGATCCTGCTGCTATGAGTGCGGCCCCACTCTTTGAGAATGATTGTTGATACGGTTTGGCTGTGCCTCCACCTAAATCTCAACTTGAATTGTATCTCCCAGAATTCCCATGTGTTGTGGAAGGGACCCAGGGAGGTAATTGAAACATGGGGGCTGGTCTTTCTTGTGCTATTTTCATGATAGTGAGTAAGTCTCATGAGATCTGATGGGTTTATCAGGGGTTTCTGCTTTTGCTTCTTCCTCGTTTTCTCCTGCCACCACCATGTAGGAAGTCCTTCACCTCCCGCCATGAATCTGAGGCCTCCCCAGCCATGTGAAACTGTAAGTCCAATTAAACCTTTTTTTTGTTCCCAGTTTCGGGTATGTCTTTATTAGCAGCATGAAAACAGACTAATACAATTGGTCTAGGCTCCAGAATATTAACAGGTAAAAGTAGAAAGTATGCTGCGATTTATTTTTGTTAATTACATGTGGCTATGAACAGCCCACTTTATTATTATATTGTTCATTGTCCAAATTCTGAATCTCTGTAGCCATGAGATGAATAATCCCTTACGGCTATACTAATATTTGTAAGACAAAAATAGACCTTTCATAAAATCAATGTATAGAATTTGCATTTTCACTAACATTTCACTAAAGATGATAATTTAATCACCTTATCTTAAAAGAGATTCATCATTGAGCAAAACTTGGGGGAAGCTTCCTCTGTTCTGGACATTGTATCAGGTGCTGCGGACACAGGAATGAACAAGTTGGGGGCCCCACCGGCTCCAGGAGGATGCTGGGGAGACAGATGAGTGAACACAAGCCCCAGCTAGGTACAGCTAACATTGTGCTGGAAGTAGCAGGGAAGGCAGCAGGTGCTCTGAAGTTAAGCACCTAATTCCAGTCCTGGGGGCGGTCAGTGAAATTTGCTCAGGGTAGGCACTGCCCCAGCTGAGACTTTTGTCACTGAGCATTTTTTGAGCTCTCAGTCTCTCCCAGACTCTGTCCTTTAAAGCTGAACTGCCCACTGTGATAGCCACTAGCCACACATGGCTATGGGCACTCCATGGACCATGAGGCAAGTCCAAATTGAGATGTGCTGTAAATGTTACATATATGTCAGATTTTGAATATAGTGTGAAAAAATGTAAAATATCTAAGGAACAATTTTCATATTGGTTGTATGTTGAAATGATACTACTTTTGATCTATTGGGTTAAGTAAAATGTAGCGTGAAAATTAATATCACCTTTTTTTAAACGTGGCTTCTGAAAAATGTAAAACAACACAAGCATTTGTAACTCATGGTATATTTCTGTTGAACAGTGCTGCTCTAGCGATAACTAGTGGGGAAAAGGGCTGTGGGGCTGAGTCCAGTGGGACAGATGGATACTGTAGCCGCAGCTGTCAAAGCCCTGGCCATTGTTCCTGGCACTTACCTCTGATTTCTGTGTGCACCAGAGGCTTCTTCTCCTGAACATGCGGCCTGAGGGTTTTTTCTGGTCTCAACAGGATGCTTGTCCTGCCAATACTGAGGTGCTGGGGAGTTAATATCCCAGAAGCAGCCCTCAACCAATGATGGACAGGAGGGGCTGAACTAATACCCCTACCCTGGCATCCATGCCCCTGGAGTGGGATTCCTCAGAGCACATCCACACTGTTTCCTAGAGTCCTTCTGCAGGACTGAGTCTCAGCTGCCCGCAGGACAATCTACTTGTTCATGCACCTGTTTTTATTTCCTCCCCTTCTCTATCTCACCTCACCACTTCCTTACTGGCCCTTCCTGGGAATCACTCCCCAGATCAACTGCTGGCCCTTGAATCTTTGTCTTAGCATGTGCTTGGAGGGATCTGCTCTCAGAGATTTTTAAACCAAATAATTACACAAATATAGTATCCCCAATCATGATAAGTGCGAATGAAGGGAAATGTAGGTTGCTAAGACGGCTTCTAACAAACGAGGGTATTGGAGAGGCCTTCCCTGTGGAAGTGGCATTTGAGCTGATATGCCTAAGGTACTTGTGAAGCAAAATTAATCAGTAGGAATGAATGAGGTGAAACGGGAGAGAAGGATGAGCGCTCCAGGTGGAGTGAAAAGCATGTCCAGGAACTCTTATGTGAGAAAGGCCTTGGCATCTTCGAAGACTTAGGAGGGGCCTGTGGGGCAGGAGTGCTGGTGGCGGGTGCTTCACAATGGATGTAAGTGGGAACTATTCACGCAAATGGAGTAGGACGAGTTGAGGAGAGAGGGAATGTTCCACTGGGTGGGGAGCAAGCCCCAGAGGTGATAGGGAGCATGTACATTTGGGGAGTCACAGTAATTTAGTATGGCTGGAGCAGACAACAAACGGAGTGGGGAAGGACTGAACGCCAGGTGAAGAATGTGGTCACATTAGAAAGGGCTTTGTGCTCTTTGCTGGGAGTGAGGCATGTCTACGGGGGCAGTCGGAAGCCATGGGTGGGTTCTCACCTGGCTGTTTTGTGGGATAGGAATATGTAACAGTATGAAAGACCCACTTGAAATTGATTGAAATACTCCAGACAAGAGATAGCAGAAGCCTGAGATAAAGGGGCAGCAGGTGAGGAGGGAGAGAACAGGATGGACTGAAAAGAGATTCAAGAGATCGGATCAACTGGCTTTGGTGAGTGGTTGGACGGAGGTGTGAAGAATGAGGAATGGTGTCGGCCTCTACTGTAAAACCTCTGAATTATCCTGAAGAACATTCTTAACAACTTAATAATACAGATATCATGAATATTCTATTTTATAGGTGGAGAAATGTTGTTCTAGTCTCAGCAATTCTCCAAAGCTCCCATAGCTAGCGGGGAGCAGAAGTACGATTTGAGCCTCCATCATTTGCCTGCTAAAGGCAAGCTGTCAGTCACCATGCTTTGATGCCACCCTGCATTCCACTCCAGCTGACAGCCTGGGAAAACTGCATGTTGTGAAGTCTGGGAACAACAGGGACATTCTGGTTTAAGGTGACCATGAGAAATGCAACAGAGATCTTTTAATAAAAAGTGAGGTCAAATAGATGAAGTGAAAAAAAAAACAGCCCAGGAGAAATCCCTCTAGAATAACTTCTAGAAAATTTGTATAAGATTTTCTTAAGTAAAATGTGCATATAACAGTCAATTTTAATATAGTTATGCTACTTCCTGATACTCCTATTAGCTTTTTATTTTTTCCTTTTGTGATCTTGTCTGGGTTGTACATTTTGACGGATGGTCTGAGACAGTTGCTTCCAATATTTGTTCTCTTTATATCATAAATAAGAATATAGCCTATTATGGGCCCTCGGGACCAGCCTAAGCAAAAGGAGAACTCTAAGCCCCCTCATCTCCTTTCTGCATATATTTTGTGATTTCAGATCTATTGCCATTCCTTCTTCTCCTGCATATATCCAATATCCTCATGATTTCTTTCTCATCAAGCTGTGCTTTTAGAAGGCATCAGCTGTCATTTTCAATTTAGGGTAAATTACTTTTATTTAGTAATGAACCTGTCACTTCTCCCATGACTACTGATAACACTCTAATTATCTAGTCTTCCTACCTATAACCACAGTTCTATAATTACTGTATGGAGCAGGGAGTGCTAAGACCTCTTGGTGTTGAATTTAAATTTACCCTCGATTTTTCATTAGCTCTATTCCAAAAAGTCTTACTGGGGTCTTACTTCACTTTGAATAAATAAAATACTATGTGATTTTTTTTTTTCCTGTCTGTTCACTTCCCAATGGTCTCTGTCTTTTCCCTGTAACAGGGCAATACCCGCTGACAGTGGATCATCTTGAGATGATAATCATGCTCTTTTTTTTTTTTTTTTTTGAAATGGAGTCTCGCACTGTCGTCTGGGCTAGAGTGCAGTGGCGTGATCTCAGCTCACTGCAACCTCTGCCTCCCAGGTTCATGCAATTCTCCTGCCTCAGCCTCCCGAGCAGCTGAGATTATAGGCACACATCACCACACTCGGCTAATTTTTTGTATTTTTAGTAGAGATAGGGTTTCACTATGTTGGCCAGACTGGTCTCGAACACCTGACCTCATGATCTGCCCACCTTGGCCTCCCAAAGGACTGGGATTACAGGCCTGAGCCACCGTGCCTGGCCCACATTCTTAATAGTCACCTGAAACAATTAGCCAATCAAGGACTAGGAAAAAAATTTTCTAGGGTAGCTGATGCTATTTTAGACAAATCAATGTAAGTATCAGAAGCCACATCAAAAGACAGATAGGAACATCTGTTTCCTCTCTCCTGGTGGCAGAGTAGGCCACAGACTATTATGCATTGCCAGTGTGTACAATGCTATAGGCATAGAACGACACATGAATCCCTCACCAAGGAGTACTGTAGCATGTTCTTTGCTCTTTCTGCCAAATCGGTCAATTTGTAGAAGTTTGCCCTCATCAAATGTCCTTTTTTGGATAAATTTAAAGGAATTCCAGCTGCCTTTTCTCCACAGAAATATGTTTGGTAAAAAATATATCAGGCAGCCTTGTGATCTATGAAAAGAGAGATCTCTGCAAGTGACTGCACTCATAGAAAATGAGAATCGGTCTGTCTAATGGACATTAGCCTCATCCATCTCATTGGTTCTAGGGTTAGTCATTTAATATGCAGAGCCCCTCATTGGTTCTGGGATCAGTTATTTAATATGCAGAGCTCCTCATTGGTTCTAGGGTCAGTTATTTAATATGCAGATTCCCTTCCTCCCTAAACAGGTAGAGCCCCATGAGGAGGCAGTGGAGGTAGCAGGCAGCAGTAGACAGAAACAGTCCGATGGTGGAGGGATGATATAGCACTATCCATAAGGAAGATCGCAGGAGAACAATGTTACAGCAACAGCTTGAGAAAGGTTTTCAGGTCTTTCTATCTTCTCAGCAGTTTGCTTATAAGAATAAATTATTCTAGTTCTCCCAGTTCTCATTACTAATGTCAGATGATCTTGGACTTGATAAACCCAATTTCCCTGTTTTATGCAACCCAGAAGATCTTTTGCTTCTAGAAGTGTCTAAATGACCTTAGTTTATAACATTTAGGCTGTAATAAGGTTTTCTTATGAAAACCTCCAAATAATGGTATTGTAACAAATGCTGTCTTGTGACATCAAACGTCAATCAAAAACATGTCGAGTTGGAGCAAAAGTTTCCCCGATCACATGAAAATGTTAGGATAAATACTTAAATATATGCATATGCTACTTGAACCATTCAAATAAATGGCAAGTAAATAATTTCTTCAACAACTGGCCAATAAATTTTAAATCAGAATAATTTACAGGAATAAATAATTGCAGGAAGAAACATTTTGTATCCAAAATAAAATATGACCCTTCAAAGTCTGTCCTATTAAAGCTAATTAAATTATGACTTTTTGGTCAGTTTTAATTACAACTAATAATGAGTCCTATGAGGTAAATCTTAAGAGGGTTAAACAGACTTGAGTCTGTTTTTACAATTACAAAACGAGGTATATACCTGATTCACTGACCCTTTAAACAATTTATTTATTCATAGAACTCCCTACTCTTGCAAGAGTTTTCAAGTCTCTGCACGGTTTTCATGTAGGACCTCGAGTCAGCAATTTTGTAGTACTACATGTTCGGGCATGGGAGTAAAAAAAGAAAGCAGCACTACTTATCTGGGGCTACAAAACATTAGTAAGATGAACAGCTTTTAGTTTCTTCCTCCAGTTTTTTCCCCCCGTTTTTCCCTCTTCTAGTATGAATTCATTAATCACACATACATGTTAACACGTTTTCTTTTGTCAACTGATGGGCTAAGTAATACATCTCTTACTAATGCCCTGGTAAAAATAAAACGTAGATTTTTTTGATTTTGAGAATTCTCATCCAAGAATTTTGATTTCATTTGCTGATAAAGATGCACAAAAAAGGCTTTTGTTTTGGTTTGTGGAGAATTGAATGTCATTCACGAGGCACGCTGATGTTCTAGAAAACAGCAAAGCCATAAAAGCCAAAGTATGAGACTGGATTATTTTCCACATTAAAAGCCAACTCTGACACAAATTCCCATTGCCATGGAAAGCCTGTGTGGCGCCAGCATTTAGCCAGCAGTAAGGAATACTTACTGGCAGTCCGTACATTTTTCACTCTGCTTGTTGGAGAAGGTTATTGTTATTCACGTGATGGATAGAAACGCAATATGAGTTTTCTGAGAGACCGTAACCCTGCAGGTTCATAATTCTTCTCTGACAGTATCACATTAGTCATTTTAGTGACTTAATTTTTGAACCTGTTTCTGTCTCCCTGAAGGAATGAGAGTAATCCTATGTAAAATGTATCCAACCTGAAAAAAGGACTCCCAGCTCTTTGTCTGAAGTAAGACAAATTGGATCTTTTAGGAAATGTGAGAGATATGGAAAGGAGGCTCTTATCATGGCTGGGTGGTATGGAGAAGCATATCTGAAATGTTTCCAAGGACATGACGAGCACCTCTCTATGATTATTTTGCAGCAGTGGTCTGCACACTACATCCTGCGGTCTTGACTCGGTACAGCCTGCTGGCTAAGAATGGTTTTTATATGTTCAAAGGGTTGTGATAAAAATGTACAAAATATGTAGCAGAGACCACATGTGGCCCGCAAAGCCAAAAGTATTTCCCATCTGGTCCTTTACAGAAGTGTACTGACCCCTGTTTTAGGGAGACCTGATGAACTAGCAGATGACTCAGCCTAGGAAACTGCACACCTGAACTCATTGCGGGGTGATTACCCTTGTAGTGTAGGAATTGGCTTGATCTTCTGTTGGGATAACCTCCAACTGCCTCCTGTCCACCAGCCATTACTTTCTGCAAGACAGCAAAGTGCCTGCGTCTGACATGTTTTCACTGATTCCAAGACTTCAGATGGTATTGGAAAGGACTTTTGAACTTAAGTCAATAAGTGGGATTTAATATTTAAAGAGATCTCAAAGAATCCAAAAGCAGAGACAGAGACATAGTCGGGATGTAGGAGTCTTGGAACAAGAAACTAAAGAGAATGCTGTTTGGGATGATGGTGGTTTTAAAAATATGCCCACAAATTCTCAGAGATTCCTCCCTTCGAGAGATGGATTTTAAGTCCCCTCCTCTTGCATGTATGCTGGGTTTAGGGACTCGGTTCTAATTAACAGAATACAACCAAAGTGATGCTATGTCCTTTTTGAGATTAGGCCATAAGAGGACTGCCACTTCCAGCCGGGACATGCTGTCACTCTCCCCCGTGCCTTGCTCTCAGGGAAGCCAGCTGCCATCTCATGAGGACATGCATCTTCTGTAGAGAGGCCCCCATAGCAAGGGAGTGCTGTCTCTGGCCAACAATCAGTGAGAAAAAGCCCAGAGCCAGCCTCCCCAAAAGTAGGGTGTGTGTGGGAAGGTGGGTGGTGGGGTGGGGAGGTATATGAGGACTTCGAGCTGAGCAGGCTCCACAAATATGTTACACAGATTTCTCCCACCTTCTAATCAGCTGTGAGTGTGAAGAACCCAGCAGGAGTTGAACTAATTTTTAATATATTTTTGTCCTTTTCTTTTTGCATCCTCTTTTTAATTTTCATACATTTTATCTCTTCATGATCCAGCTTAGTGCATCTAATACTCCTTCTTTTATGGAAACTGATTTTTATCTTCTAAATCCATAATAGGGGAGATTTCCTTCCAAGAAACCCCAATATTGCCTAAAGAGAATTAACTCTGGCAAGTCAAGCTCTTCACCATGCCACTCTCCCTTCTCCCTTTCTCCCTGTCTCTCCTCTGTACTTACTTTTCTTCTACCCTAGCTGCCCTCTTCCAACCATCCCCTATTTTCCCTGCCTTGTGCTCTTCAAGACACCACTGCCAGCAGAAAGCATCCCAACCTGCCTCCCTACACCCCCACACCCCTGTGCCTTTGGCTCAAAAAACCATTGGTGTGAAATGTGATTTCTTCTGACCTGATCAGGCCCTCTTATGTGTACAAAGGAGGAAATGGAAACTTATGTGAGAACAGTTTCATAAATAATCCTTCTTGACACTTGGCATCAAAATATGTAAAGGTAGGGTTGACCATTATTTATTTTCATTTTATCGAGAACTTCCTATGCTTTAGTGTGATACTGTGATATAAATAAGAAATATATGTTTAGTCTTCATCCTGGTACCTGGCACAGAGCTTCTAAAACTCTTGTAATTTCCTGACTGATAGGAACATCATTTGTTTCATAAGTCACTTTTAATCATACCTGAGTTTAAGCTTAATAATCTAAGGTGGTTCTTTGTGGGCCCCTCGATAGCTTCAGGGTTGGGCCAATTGCCAGGGCCCCCAACCTTGTGACTAGAGAGCTAGAGCTTTCGGCCCCATTTCCTGACCTATGGAGAGGAGAAGAGTGCTGGGGACTGAGTCAGTCATCAATGGCCAATGATTTCATCAATCATGCCAATGTCATGGAACCTCCATAGAAAACCTAAACAACAGGGGTAGGACAACTGCCATGTTGACGAATGCACTGACATGTTAGGACAGTGGCATGCCCCAACTCCACGGGGACAGAAGCTCCCGCACTCGGGACCCTTCCAGATCTCGCCCTATGCACTGCTTCATCTGGCTGTTCATTTACAACCTTTCCAACATCCTTTGTAATTAACTGGTAGTAGTAAGTAAATTGTTTTCCTTGAGCTCTGTGACCCATTCCAGCAAATTATCAAACCAAGAAAGAGTCATGGGAACCCCCCAACTTTGTGACTTTGTAGCTGGTCTGTCAGAAGTACAGGTTGCCTGGACTTGCCATGGGTATCTTGAAGTCGGGGGAGTCCTGTGGGACTGAGTCCTTAATCTGTGCTGTCTGATGCTCACTCTAGATAGTGTAAGGCTTGACTTAAATTGTAGAACAACCAATTGGTGTCTGGAGAATTAGGGAATTGGTTAGTGTGAGGGAAAAAAACACATATTTGATGTCAGAAGTATAGAAATAGATCATAGTAGTGGTAGTCGTTATGCATTATGGTAAATACTTTCCACGTGTTATCTCATGCAATCCTCACCCCCAATACTGAAAGGTGTATGCTACACTTGCCTCACTTTTTATATAATACAATTGAGACTTCCCATTAAATAAAGTACACAAATTCCCACTGATCATGCGAGGTTTACACCTGGTCCAACTGCCTTAAGATCATGTCCAGGTTCTGATGTCCATCTCCTTTTAGCATTCGGAAAACACCCTAACAAATTCATTGCTATTTAGCACTGGCCTGAAATGACCTTCACCTCCCAAAGATCTTTGTTAATAAGGACAACACAAATTGCTCTGCGGTAGATAGAGCTGTTTTCCAATAAACACAGGTCTGATATTCTGGGACCGATTCTCTGCCCAGGAAAAGGAAGATTTCAAAACCTAAATTACACACAGGGCAGCCAATTCTAGAAAAAGAAAGGGGTTAATAGTCTTCCTGTAACTGTAACTACAATATTCTGCTTTGGAGAACAATGTTTTATTACCATGTACACTACTCTGGTAGTCCCTAAAGAACTCTTTAAACAATGAGATTTATCTCATTTAACTGCCCCCTCCACACACACACAGGAAAACAAACAGTACACTTCACTTAAGAGAAATGATTTGCGGTCATGGTAAATTCCCATCGTTCATTTGCTTATTCGTTTATTCATTCACTTGGCCACCCACAAATATTTACTGAGTGCCTAGTATTTAAAAAATGCTGCTTCCCTAAAATACTATAAGCCCTTTCACTTTGAGAGGTAAATAAATATGAGACTTTATGACTGCATTTGTGCTCAGTATATTTTTTTATAACACGCTGTCTGCTTTGACCAGAGTTGAAATTTTATAGTACAAATCTGTTACCCTAGAAATGAAAAAGTGGCCAACAGCCAGTAATAATGGACAGTTTTTCAACATAAAGAGCAAAGTATTCTATAAACTAAAAAAGAAAGACACAAACAAACAAGTACATTCCAAACTTATGCATGTTACAATTTTCAGGAAACTGTTTTTTTTTTTTTTTTTTTTTTTTTTAAATTTCTTTTCTTGGCTGAAACTTCACTGTTAGCTCATAAGGGCTTACGATTCTTTGGGCTGCCACCTGTTGAAAAAATAATTGCAGACTTACTGAAGGGATAGCAACAGAGAGATGGCCAAGAATATTTCTACACAGACGAAACTAAAAGTTACAAAAAAAGAATTTAGGGAAAAAATACACACAAGAAAAAAGGAATTTGACAATACTTTTTCTAGGAAACTAGCAAAACTCTCTCACAACCTTATACATAATTTTGTTGGACAGAGTCAGTTTGAATTCTACAACCAGGTTATTTAAAAAGGCATTGTTTTCTGGATATTTTTTTTCTATGAAGAGAAGAGGGACAATGGATATCTATTCTCCAGAAGAAATAATAATAGTGATAATAGCTACCATTTTTGAATGCCTAATATGTTCTTAAATGTCAGGCATTATGAATGGTTTTTTAAATAATACATTTTACTTCTAATCTTTGCCAAGTAAGCAGAGTAAGAACTATTATTCCCGTTTTACAGATGAGAAAACTGAGGCTTAGAGCCAGTCAGTGGTAGAGCCAGGATTCAAACTCAGATCTGACTGGCCTTGTAGCCTCTGTCCTTTTTGTTATGACACACTGCATGGTGCCTTTCCAACTGACTTTAGAAAACTTTCCTAACTTACTGTATGCAAATACTCATTGTCATATAATTAAATTTCATTTCATGCAGAATTATATTTCAATTAAAATTTAATTAAATTTCTGGCATTTGACATTGACCATTCAATGTCAAATCAAAGCTACCTTTTGTTTTAGAACCTTATTTGTTTTTTATTCCCGGTTCCAACAAATATCCTCTTTGCATTCCAATAACCTCCACTGAAGGCACCTTTTGGTAGATGAGAGATGTGATGTTTTCATCATGTTTCACCGATAACCAACATTTGTGGTCAATGGAGCTAGACTGCTTCAAACCTGTCCTTATCAAGATTCGTATTTGGAAATATAACACACTGCATAGTGAGTAAGTTGAAAAGAAAAACCTCAGGATTCAGCCTCCTAAGAACTATGAATCTCAAAATCAGGTCTTAAACCTATAAACTGGCTCTTCACATTACTTCTGGTATCTATTTTTTAAAACGCATCCTGAGGAAACCATGGCTTGCAAAACAGCACTGCAAGGCACTAGTTATTGAAGCCTATTACTGGTAAAGTGATTGGAAAGTGAAGCAGATGATGACATCCAACATTTCCTAATTTAATGGGCAGTAGATAAGGAAATTGGATAGCAATTGAACACCCAAAGGGAAATAATTCCCTGTGGCTGCCAATATATAAACATCAGGCTTCTAAAGACAAGGTTACCAGACAATACGAGAATTTCTAAATGTAAACAGAAGTTCAAATTTCACCTTTGCTTGGGGCTGCCATTTAAAATGAAGCCACTCATAATCAGTACTATTGGCATTCCTTTGACCCACTGTCAAAACAGCTTGGAAACACAGAACAACGTTTTAAAAAGCAAACATGCAATTTTGTGGTTCTTTTGTTTTTTGTTTTTTGTTTTTTGAGACGGAGTTCTGTTCTTGCTGCCCAGGCTGGTGTGCAATGGCACAATCTCGGCTCACTGCAACCTCTGTCTCCTGGGTTCAAGCGATTCTCCTGCCTGAGCCTCCTGAGTAGCCGGGATTACAGGCACATGCCCACATGCCCAACATGCAAATTTTAAAAGTTGAATTCCACATTGCTTTCCAATGTACTCTCTTTTAGGCTAACAGTACTATTTACTTCCTATACGCCCTATTCTTAGTCACAGGATCCTTTTCCACATGTCTGTTTCCTACGGATAATCCCAGCAACAACATACAGTGGTGGCATTCTCTCTTTTGTTTTGCTTTTATTTCCTCCGCTGGTGTTTTCTCACTTTTCCCACCACACTGATTTTCAGTCCATACCCTTGCACTATTCACCTTCACCTACCAGTGCTTCTTGCCTATCCTTCACATTTATCCTGGCTGGGTCCACTTTAACTATAGCGTCTCTCCACACCTGCAGTCTTCGAGGTGGGGCTTTTAAGTAGTGTTAACGCTTTCCTGAAAGTCCCCTTTGATTTTTATAATAAAGCGAGAGTGGAAAGAGAAGAATTGATAACGAATTTACAACAGCATTGTTAGCCATGATATAATGTCCTCTTAACTCTTACTGTCTGTCTTTAAAGAACATGACACAAGAATTCAATGATCAAATAATATTTACTGACAATGAACTAGAACAGAAGGCATACAATCTATTTTCCCTGTTGATACTTCCCCTGTTTTCCTCTGGGGAACCACTCAGCTCCTACTTGGTCCATAGTTTTAACTATAGCTAACCATGTTGCTCCACCCCTGCACCTCCCGGTCCCAGAGTTGCCATGTGTTCTAGACCTAGTCAGGGCACTACATGTCCATGGCCACAGCGATTGGTTCAAGGGTAGACACTCAATCAGAGTCTAGCCAATCAGAGACAATGAAACAATTTCAGCTCTTTCATGGGAGCTATTGAGAAAGAAGTATGCCACTTACACTGGGGTTGATGGGAGAACAGTTAGTGGTCACCTTTGTCCCAGAGAGGTGAGAGTATGAAATAGAGTCAACACAGAGGGAGGCAGAGCACAGAGATGGGTAGAGAGACCTAGTTCTGATGCAACTGGTAAATTATCTAATTAAGTATCACATAGACTTTTCAGATACAAGTTTGCTTAAAACAGTTTTAAATGGCTTTTCTATCCTTGAATCTGAGAGAATCTTGGCCTCTACAAACCATGTGGTAGGTTGCTTGTGGCTCTCGCTTATTTTCACATTGGCGACACCTTGGGAGTTTTTTAAATTACAGATTTAAAAACATTCGTGGGCTGATGTGTTCAATTTCATATACAGTGCACATCATTTCAGGGCTTCAACCATTCTGAGCTCTGTTGTGACCGTCATCAGAAAGTGCCTACTACGTGTGCTGTTGCATATGAAGATACTTTATAAAGAGAGCTTCATAGACAACTCTAGAATTGTGTTTAATCTATTTCCAAATTCTTTTACATCCTCCACTTTTGAATCTAGTGGTCCCACGCCCTCATCTACCATCAAAACTCTCTTTTAGAGAAAAAGAATGGTGATAGCTACACACACACATACACACACACACACATATGTCCTCTGACTTGACCACAGCACAATCCCCAATTTCCCATTACTTCTCTGATGGCACACATTCATAATGCAAATTTTCATACACAAAGGAAGAATAACTCTTGAAATAATGCATGGTGCCACGGAGGACTTGAAGCTCACACTTGATTGAGTGGAGCTGCGTGGACAGCAGTGTGACTGTCTTCTCAGCAAAAGCAACAGAATTTGGAGTCAGCAAACTTTGAGGGAAAATGACTTTAAACAGGAAACAGAAAAGTGAGTTGATGATGGCGTAACAGAACCAGGGGCTTTGGGAGAGAACATCAAAATCATAAGATTAATTCTTCATTTGACAGAGATCAGAGACTTGGCTTGACTCAATCTGCAGAGACAGGAATCCAGAGTTCTTATTTCCTTGACTGTACCTACCCTCGATCTTCTCACTCGGAAATCCTGAGCCCCATTATTATACAAAGTAGGTATTAAGACCCCCTTACTCACATCTTCCTATCTCTGCTTGTTTTCAGCCTGAGAAGAGAAAGGGAGGGGTCGGCTGAAACCAAGCAATAGCTGGAGGTGGAGAAGGCCACCTGCAAGTGCTGTGTCCTTGGGTGAAGTCATTTCTGTCTGGCAGCAAGGGTCAAAGAGAATAAATGTCTTTTTGTCCTTAGTACTTTTCCCCCCATTCTCCAATCTCCCTTAAATGACTTCCACTGGTCTAGCACATGCCTTCTCAATGGGGAGCAAACATTTGTCATTGGCAGGGTAAAAAGGAAAAAAAAAAACCAAAAAACAAACAAAAAAAAACCCAGCAAAAACCCTTGGCTGTTATAATGGTCTGTGCCCTCCAAAAGACACAGTTCATAAAGAGATCTGCTATATATTTATGGTATTAAAATTTCATGGTCAGGCAGAGACAATTAGAAAAAGAATGTCCAAAAAGCCTCCTTAGGGAGTGTAATCATGAAAAAAAAAATTGAGAAATATTGGTTAATCAACCCAAAGCTTGAGGGTGAGGGAGTCTAGTCAATGCAGCCCCTTAGGGGAGGGTCTCAGGCAAAAAGCAGTCTAGAGAATGTTCTAGAGAGACAAACAGAGGCAACTGAGCACACAGCCCTTATTAAAATTCTTCCTGACCTCTACCCTTTAGATCTCTGTATCTATGCACAGGAACAGATGGCAGTTATGATGGCTAATTCAGGGAAATCATCCATCTAACGAAACCACCAATGAGGAGAATTAGCAAAATGACCGTCCACACTCACAGCACATCGCATCATCAGTGTAGAAATGTGACCTTTGTCTCATGTGTATTTTAACATTTGCAACAAAAAGAGGACAAAAAAAAAAGAGTGCATAAACAATTCACGGGCATGCCTACATATGTAATATTAACCATTTACTAATTGATGATTTGATGTTACATGATGGACAAGCAAAATTTGACAACAGGACTGAGTTTCCAACACTTTTAGAAACCCTAAACACCAAACAGATTTCTACATTCTCCCCATCCTCATTGGGCTGTACTCTGCAAAACTTCACCACAGTTGGACAATTTGCTCTCTTGGCAACAGCCATAATGGAAGGTCTATAAGAAAACCATTCTGGCAGTTGGGTGAATTCATCAGGAAGACGTGCTTGACTGCTCTTGTGAGCTGGTTCCCCACATTGAACCATCAATATAATCTGATCATTCTATTTTAAATAATATATCTCAAATTGTGATCCACACACTTAATACTCAGATTTAGTTTCCAAATACACTTCTTCACTAAAAGAAACCAAACCTCCTTGAAGAATTGGTGGGTACCAAGGCTAGGGCATTATTATAACCCATGGAATAAAATGGAAAATGCTGAGTCCACGAGGATACAAATAAGTACACAAATGAGTAAATTGAAAGTTTAATGAGGAATGGGCCATTTACCTAGTTTCACTGTGCCTTCCCACAAGGGGTACTCATCAATGACAAACAGAAGAAAAGCAGCTGTGTAGTTGAGGAGCCTCTGAGACATCACCTTAATCAAGTAATCAAAGCGAGTGAGTATTGTCGATAATGGAACAAATTGAGATAACAGGCCCTTCAAAGCCTGCCATGAGAAGTATGCAATATCACTTCTGGGATAGTTCTTCAAAGATGCATCACTTGAATCCAGCCATGAGAAAACATCAGACCAACTCAAACTGCAAACATTTCACCAGATAATGGACCTGCAATCTTCAAAACTGTCAAGGGCAGTAAAGTCAAATTAAGGTTGGGAAACTGTTCCAGGCTGGAGGAGAATAAAGAGATGTGACAGCGAAATGAGAAATTTGAGTTTGAAAGGTTTTTTTTGTTGTTGTTACAAAGAGCATCATTGGAAAAATGTTGAAACTTAAATGAGATCTGAAAATTAGATAGTAGTGATATATCAATGTTCCTGTTCTAATTTTGATTGTTTTATTGTGCTCATGCAGGAAGAATGCCCAAGTTTGTAGAAAATGCTCAGTGAAATTTTTGGTGATAGAAGACATTAGATTGGCAACATATTCCCAAATGGTTCAGGATAAAAAGATTCTTTTTACTGTACTTGCAAATTTGCTATAAGTTTGAAATTGTTTAAAATAAAAAACAAGCAAAAGAAATGGTGCTCCAAAGATGCATTGCATCTAGTTAACATGCGGCTTTCTGATTTGGTGAAGGGTTGGGCTAGGTGCAAGCATCTGCCTTTTAGGATTCACCGTAAGTGGCTGAATGAGAGGTTCTCCCAAGGGTGGCAGTTTGCAACTGTTCAGTAAGCACTCAGCAAAACATTCCACTTTTGCCCCACATTCTAGAGCCAGTCTCCCCTTCCCTCTACCACTTTCCTCTCAAACCCCATATCTAGTTTCCTTCTGCCAGCAGCAAAGATTCTTAGAAGCCAGTGGGGAATTCTCAGGATGGAGAATTGAGAAATGATTCAAGTGGTTCTGCTAGCATTTTCTGTCTACGGAGAATACAGTACCCTGGGTTTCTGCATATCATTCCTCAGGCATGGTGATCCCTGGAGGTGAAATCATTTCCTAAGACTATCTCTGACGGCTCCAGAGTGACAAGAGGTAGGGGAGAACAGGCACGCTTGAGTGAGGCATTAGGAGAGTGTGGCGTGAATCCAGGAAATTCTAGTGTAGGTGGACAGTTTTAAGGCTCTCTCTGGTATAGTAGGAAAGCACAACTTTGTTACATTAGAAAACTGAAATTTTGAAATACAGCTACAAAATCATAACATGAAAATTCAACATTGTTCAAATAGCAATACCTCTCCTTAAAGACAAAACAAACCCTTTCTCTGTTGAAAAATTAGTACCTAATATTATAAGTCCTCAAATGTCCTATTGACACGGTGCCAACATTGAAAACAATCACTCTAATGCTTTAGTTCTATAAACCCAAGGACTCAGTTTTCAACAAAACAAAGGCAAATGCATCTGACTGATGCATTCTTCATCCTTGGTTGAGGAAATCATAATAGACAAATGGTTAAACCTAGTCTAAATTACTCACAGACATCTATAACATTTAAAGAAAGGTACCTTTAAAATTACTATAAAAAGATCCACTGTCTATGCCCTGAAAAACTGATTTTTTCCTTTAGTTTTTAAATAGTGAATTGAGTATCACCTTTCATGATTCCTCTAGACAATTTCAGAGGAGTTTTAAAAGAAAGTTTCCTCATCTGTGAAACGAGAGTGTTGCCCTAGATGTTCTCAGAGGCCCACTTGGCCATGAAAAACCATGATTCTGTGCTTTGAATTAAGGATGGAAATATTTACTGAGCATGAAGAAAAGAGCTCATAAAGAATCAATGTTCATGAATATGATGGTTTGTAGAATTACAGAATTTGATATCTAAATGGACCTGAGAGACATGAGGTGAAGAAAATGATATATGTACACCTAAGGGATGAAAACAGAATTCAGGGATCTGATTCCTAGTTCAGGGGTCTTTCCATTAGCTTGCAACTATATTTTCCCTTTTCTCCCTCTCCCCCACCTCTTTCCTCCCTCTCTTCCTTCTTTCTTTATCTCCTTCCTTTCTGTCTTTCTTACTGTCTTCTTGAGCTTGGCAATCATAAATGACAGCAATTACACGCTCATTCCTTAACTGGGAAGTTGCTTATTGAAAAGCAACAAGACAACAACAATAAAAAAAAACACCTTTTATGGGGAGAAACATGTTGAAATCATACTATCTAAATCACATAAAATAATCTTTTTACTCAGTTTGTGTCAATATTTTTGTGCTTTTACTCTTTTTGATATTTAGGAGATTTTTCTTTGTGCCTGAAAGTTTTGCTTTTGCCTAATTAGAAATTTGGGCTGGGCACCGTGGCTCATGCCTGTAATCCCAGCACTTTCGGAGGCCGAGGCTGGAGGGTCCCTTGAGTTCAGGAGTTCAAGACCAGCCTCAGCAACATAGTGAGACCCTGTCTCTAAAAAAGCAACAGCAAAAAAATTAAAAATGTAAAAAAAGGAACTTTGGCCTTGGGGTGCACTTCTATGACCTTCCTGGGGCGAGGAGAGCAAGAAGACAAGAGGGACAAGCAGACTGTATGACTAGTGAAGAACTGTTTTTCCTGCAATGTTTGAATTAAGTATAACTAAGGTATGACTTCTATTCTGGATTTAGTAGTTGTGGAGAGAATGAAAACACTTATCCGTGCCTCCTCTCTTTCTCTCATATGCCACATCCAACATGTCTGCGAATTCTGTTGGCTTTACCTTTAACATATGCCCAAAAGCAACCAATTCTCACTCTTGCCTTTCGCTGCTACTTGGCTCAAGCCATTCATATCCCTTGCTCCAATAAACTCTTTCCTGGTTTTGCCCTTAGCCCCTCACAGTCTGTCCCCAACACAGTAACCAGAAGGTTCCTTTTAAAATGTAAGCTAGAGCATGTCCTATCTCTGCTTCAAATACTCTCTTAACATCTCACTGACAGAAGCAGCCAAAGTTCTTACAGTGGTCAACAATGCCCAAGGCAGTGATTCTCAAGATATAATCTCCACTGCAGGGCATTAGCATCACCTGGAAAATTATTGGACGTGCAGATTCTCTGCCCCATCCCCAAACCTACTGATTCAGAGACTGGGGGTGAGACCCTGAAATCTGGGTTTCCCACACTCTCTGGTGATTCTCATGCACACCCAAGTGTGGCACCCACTCCTCTCCAGGATCCGCCCCCGTGACCTCTCCAGTTACTCTCTTCCCCTTCGCTCTCTGTTGCTGCTGTCACAGGGACCTTCTTGCTTTTTATTAGGATAAGTCAGACGCCTTGATCACTGGGGCTTTGGCACTTACTGTTTTGTTGTTTTGTTTTTTTTGAGACAGAGTGTCACTCTCGTCACCCAGGATGGAGGGCAGTGGCGCGATCTCGGCTCACTGCAACCTCCGCCTCCCGGGTTCCAGCCATTCTCCTGCCTCAGCCTCCGAAGTAGCTGGGATTACAGGCGTGCGCCACTATGCCTGGCTAATATTTGTATTTTTAGCCTCGAACTCCTGACCTCTAGTGATCTGCCCGTCTCGGCCTCCCAAAGGGCGTGGAATTACAGACGTGAGACACCGCACCCGGCCCACTTACTGTTTCCTCTACTGGAACACTCTCTTCCCAGACAGCTGCCTGGCTTACCCCTTTATGTTTTTCAGATTTCTTCTCAAATGCAAACTTAATAATCAGAGAGATCTAAAATATTTTAAAACCCAACCCAGCTGTCTCCTAATTTACTCTGCCACACACGCACACACTCACTCCCACACTGATACACCCTTGGGCATTCCCCAGCTCCTCCCCTGCTTGATTTTTCTCCACGGCTGTTGGCATGAGGTCTCCCATGAAGTTGTCACAATGTCAGCTAGGTCTGCAGTCACCTGGGGGCTTTCTTGGGACTGGAGGATCTGACTCCAAGATGGTCCGCTCACATGACTTATAACTTGGTGCTGGCTGCCAGCGGGGGGCCTCAGCTCCTTGCCATGAGAACCTCTCCGCCGAGCTGCTGGAGGGCCCTCAGACGTGGCGGCTGCCTTATCCCACAGCAAGTGATGCGAGAGGGCGCAAGGTAGAAGCCATCTCTTGTGACCTAAACTGCCACACATTAGCATGAGATATGGCGGCCCAGAACCTCAAGATATGCTACTCTCCAATTCCTGACTGACGGAAACTCTGAGATAATAAGCGCTTATCGTTGGTTGAAGCTTTAGGATAAATTTTCAGGCAGCAATAGATAAATAATTTATTATACACTGTATCCATTTTATATCTGCCAACCCCCAATGCCACATACCCTAGAATAATAGCCCCAAGAGAGTAGGGATGTTATTTTAGATGTAGAATATAAGCCCCAAGAAAGCAGGGGCTCATAATAGATTAATATAATACACATATTATATATTGTATTGTGTTCAGGGCTTAGAACAATATCTATACTGTCAAATGGTAGGCATTATAAAAGTATGTGGAATGAGTGCTTGGAGAAACTGGATGGTGGGCAGCTATGCCGATGTGGTTGGAGGAAGGATGCAGTGGATGATTCTGCAGTAGCATCCTTTTGCATAACTATAGAGGACCTCGTGCACACTGAATTCCATGTGAGTGGAGACTTCTGGGAGCACAGCTCCATGCAAAATTAATTTTGACCTTGTGGATCGCTGGAAGGGTTTTGGGGGACCTCCCCCAGGGTACCATTGGACATATTTTGAGAAACATTTATCAGGGAAAGAAGACTACAGGCAGTAAGAATAAGGCCCAGCTTCAGAAGACAGATTCTTGGTCCCAGCATCTTACAGAAATAGCTGAGAGTCAACAGATCTCAAGGGACCATGAGGACCAAATAATGACTGTCTCAGTGGCAAGCTCTGAACTGAGGGCTGATAACTAGAGACTACCTCTTTCCTCTTGTCCCTCACCTAACCTGGTATCCTCCATAAAGTTTTAGAGACAGTAAGTAGAGACTGAGAAATGATTGAGGTGTGTGGTTGTGTAAATATTGGAGATAGGCTGCTGATGCTCCTTGACTTAAGATGGGTTTATGTCCTGATAAACCCATTGTAGGTTGAAAATACTGTAAGCAAAAAATGCATTTAGTACACCTAACTTGCACAGATGGGCATTTTGTAGACATGATGGAATGTGAAAACACAAAACACAATATCCAAAAACTGCTGACAACACAGGCCACTCTAGAGTGCAGTATCAGTTGTTTATCGTCGTGATGGTACGGCTGACTGGGGGCTGCGGCTCACTGAGCAGCATCAGGAGAGACCATCATATCGAGAGTCCAGGAGAACATCAAAACTAAAATCCAAAGGAAGATTTCTACTGAATGCCTACTGCTTTCACACCATCAAGTCAAAAAATCCTAAATCAAACCATCGTAAGTGGGGGACCTCCTGTAGTTTCTTGGGAATCTGGACTTGAGGAGAAGGGGAATAGAGATCAGGAGGATGAAGACAGACTGGAAGAAAGTCCCTTTGGCACTGGAATTGGTGCAACTGAGGGCTGGGGTGGGGAGGCATGCAGAGTGTGCTGAGTGAACCTAAGGGTAAGAGGAGAGAAACAAACCTAGCCAGATGTGTGATGCAAGCAATGCATTTAAAAATGTATCTCTGCTTGCAAAAGTATTTTGTTCATGTTAAAAGGAATTTCAAGCATTAATAAGCAAGATAGGGGAGTTTTTGGTGGGAGGGAGCTCTTCTTGTTTGAAATTCAATATACTCACTGACCAGCTCTTCTGTCTAGTCAACGTTCCTGGTGTTTTCCATAAATCATCTTATTTAAATTGCCCTGCAGTCCTGCAAGATCGGTTTCCCTTCCATACATTTAATGTATGAAGAAACCGAGTCTTAGGTTAGAAAAACTGCCCAAGTAGGAAGCAGAACATGAACAATTGAGAGTTCTGTCCATGCTCATACTGAACTCTTTCTCTGTGGGTATGAGGGTCCATATACATTATCACCAAACTTGGGTTACCTCCAGGAGTGAAAGGGAACATTGCTAACAAATGCCAATGGCAATATGCATAAATTGGGATCATTCCTGGTCAAACAGAACCTGTGGTTTCTCTGCCTTGGTAGATTCAGCCCTTCTCACAATGGAAAATGCCTTAATACTCACTTTCTCTAAGTCCCATTTAAAGTCCTAGAGCTGACTCTGAAACAGAACTCTGTGGTCTGTTTAATGGGTAATTACGTGTGGGGAGCAACAGTACAAATGAAAAGAGACCACTGGGTCCTTCTACTACTTTGTGGTGGGGGATAGTTCAGAATGGCCTGGAATCAAGCAGAATGTAAGAAAAATATGATTGAAGCAAGATGGTGGTATAGGCATTTATTGTATTCTGATTTTTCACCATGGAAATTTACACATTTTGCTTAAATTCTGGGTATTTTAAGGTCTAGAGGATAAAACAAAGCTTTTCTTCAGGGAAAAGCTGCTTTTCCTGAATCCTGCTATTTTGTTTAAAGCTGGTCAATCACTAAGCTCATTTGAGTGATGGCAAAGTCAAAATTATGACTGCCTGATTTTACCCTTCGCTGCACTTGTCAAAAAAATTAAATTAAAAATCATGCTTATGAATATAATGCATGAACTGCTGCATGGCATTCTGAAAGATAGAATGTCCCTTCTGTCCAGCCACTCACAAAACAGCATGTCACACGATACTTTAATATGCATAGAAAATAATGGGGCAGAAAGAAAATTCTGCCTCTCAGGAAATACAAGCTACGTTCCATAAATGGCTCATGTATTCAGAAGAATTTATTTTAGTAAAATAACAATAATAATAACTTTAATATTATCATTAGATCCCTCAAACTGGCATAGTGCTTTCTAGTTTCCAAAATGTTTCCACATATAATTTCATCTGACAAAAGACATCATTAATATTTTAAAGTGCAATATAGGTTTGCTTGATTTAGGATTGCAAGGGTTCAGTTTCCTGAGGAATGGGCATCCCACGGATGCTTATTGAATATTCTATGTAAAGGCAATTGTGGAGCGAGAGTCAAAGTGCTAGTGCTTTCTGTAAAAATATGATGGAAAGTGATATTTGTGAACAAAAGCCACTGAAGGCTTTGGAGACTTAGGTATGCAGAAAATTACTGTTTGAAACATGCTACTGAACTTAGCAGCATATAGTCCATTTAGTTCTTTTTTAATGAAAATACGTGTTTGTTTTATAAAATAATTCATTATATGTGTGTGTGCATATTCAATTACACATACATTTAGAAAGTTGAATATTAAACTCTCCAAAACCCAACTGTGCTCCTTCTTCACTCCTCCAAGATAATTTCTGAGGTCAGCTTGATATGTATCTTTCCAGGCTATGTATTAGAAATATATGTATGTGTATAGATATATGTATATGTGTATATATGTACACACATATGTGTATATATATATCTATACACATATGTGTATATATCTATATGTATGTAGAGCTACATATATACACATGTGTGTATATATAGACACATATACACATATATATCTGTGTGATTACATAAGTAAATAGATGTATACATATAAATAGCACATACCTACAGATATATACACACCCATATGTATGTGCCTACATACATATATACATACATATAGATAGCACATACCTACAGATATATATGCACACACACGTATATGCATGTATATACATACATGCATACACATGTATATGTATATATACATACATACAATAGATAGCATATACCTACACATCTATACATATATACACATACATATAAAGGTATGTGTATACATATATACATTTACAGGTATACACATATACATACCTATATGTGTGTGTGCATATATATATATCTGTAGGTATTTGCGCTATCTATATGTATGTACATATATATGTATGCATCTATCTAATTCTTGGATACATGGCTGAGATGGTGCTTTTGTAAGGGAAATTCTTAGAAACAGAAATGATAAAAGTGTCAGGATCAAGAGTTCTAAGCAGGCACTGAAATCAATATTTGCTTTGAGGCATGTGCCAACCCCAGGTAACCTAGACTCAAGAACAACAGTTCTCAAGTTTGAGCGTGCATCTTCAGATGAAGCGCTTTTGAGAACACAGATTACTGCACCCCACTTCAGGTTTCTGATTCAGTAGGTCTGGGATGTGAACCTAGAATTTTGTTTTTTTTTTAGACTGAGTCTTGCTCTGTTGCCCAGGCTGGGAGTGCAGTGGCTCAATCTCAGCTCACTGCAACCTCTGCCTCCTGGGTTCAAGCAATTCTTGTGCCTCAGCCTCCTGAATAACTGGGATTACAGGCATGTGCCACCATGCCCAACTAATTTTTGTATTTTTAGTAGAGACAGGGTTTCACCATGTTGGCCAGGATGGTCTTGAACTGCTGACCTCAAGTGATCTACCCGCCTTGGGCTCCCAAAGTGCTGGGATTATAGGCGTGAGTTTCCAGGTGAGGCTGATGGATGCAGATTCAAGAACACTCTTTGAGAACCAATAGCTAGAGCTTGGATTTGAATGAGCCACACGTGTGAGGCATGGAGGGGCCTGTGCTAGGGTCGTAAATACAGTGGGAGATTTGCCTATGTCAGTTTTAGCATTTGTCGCAGAGGAAAAAAAGGGAAGAAAAAGGTCTCTGTTGAGATTTCCTCATCCTATACATGGACTAACATGGGTTTAAGGACCATTAGCCAACAAAATAAAAACAAAACTCTAAGCCTAATATGTACTTTAAGGTACTGCTAAGGTGGTATCTTCAGGTATCTTAGAAAACCAAGTGTAAATAAATGAGCTCTTAAAGCAACATCAAAAAATCTTCCATAAGTAAAAATCCAAGGAACATGATCATCAAAAAGGCAAAATACACAAGGAAATAACCAAGTGCATAAGTTTGCAGAGTCAATAAACTGCAGAATCAGACTTGTACACACTAGCGATATTAAAATTTATGATGCAGATTATTAAAGGTATTTTATGTGTTAATTAAATAAAAAATGTACATGTATATTTGAAAAGGAACCAAATAAAATGTATCAAAAAAGAAAACTATAATTAAAAATTCAGTGAAGAGTTAAACATCAGATTAAATACAGTTGGATAGAAAATTAGCAAGTTAAATGACAGACTTGAAAAAAATTAACTGGAAGGCATCATAGAGAGAAGAGACACAGAGGATGAAAATGTGATATGGGTTAAAAGTCATGAAGAACAGAGAAAGAAAGAATAGAAAGTAACAGATTGAAGTGATATTTGGTGAAGTGGTATGTGAGAGTTTTTCAGAACTAATGAAAGATGCCCATTCCCAGATCTAAGAAGTACAGCAAATTCTAAGAGAGGATACATAAAAATGAATCTATACCTAGGCACATCATAGTGATACTATGGAACACAAAAGATAATGAGTAGATTGTCAAAGCAGACAGAAAGGAAAAACAGATCAGCTTAAAAGAAGCAAAAAACAAACTGAAATATTCCTTAACAACTACAGGAAAACAACTTCAAAATGTTGCAAGAAAATAACCATCAACCTCAAATTTTTACCCACCAATATTGCCTTAAAAGAATAATGCAAAATAATACCATTTTCAGGCAAATAAGTCCTGAGAGACTTTCACTAAAGGAACCTGTAGAGCATTTACTTCTGAAAGACAAAGGAAGAAGTGTGAGAAAAGTATGCTTTATTAAAGGTGCTAAGTTTTCTGCAATAATATTCTTTCAACTTTTTGTAAGAAAAAAAAAGAGATCTAAATTATGGGGAGTTAGAATTAATGCAACTGGTACTAACCAGACTTTTTTCCAAACAATTCTGTCTATGCCTTGCTAGTTCATAGACAGCATTATCATTTATAGCAGATGACAGCCAATCAATTAGTAGTTTGAAATTACTAATAATTTCATTATTGGTATGGTGTTGAGTGTGTGTGAAACCAAAGTACACAGTGGTTCATGAAATTTTAATTAAAATAATAAAACCACTATATTCAAAAGTACACAGCATAAAAATGCAAATAAATACATTTAGAAATTGAGTTTTAATTTTGATGTTCAATATCTCAGCAAGATGTTTACTAAAGTAATAATGCTTAACTCAAGGTTATAATGTTGACAATATTTCTTCCTTCAAAAAATTTGTTCTAATTTCCAGGAAAGAGAAAAAGAAAAGGATTTCAGAAGCTGTGTTTTTTCTAGAAAAAAAAAAAAAAAAAAAGAAGAGATTGTGACATTAACAAACTGCATGGACTTGGGCAAGTTAACGAAGCATTTGCAGTCTGTACTTTAAAAAATTCTGTAGAATGAGAAAATTTGACCATATGTTCTTGAAATTTTTCTTCTGAATCTAAATACAGTTATTATGACTATATATGCTGGAAAATCTAGGTGAGTTTGTTTTCTGTAACCCTTTCTGAAAATCTGTGTTATCAGGTAAAAGGAGGACATCAGTAGTACCTGTGAGGGTGGGAAGTGGGCCAGGGAATCCTAAAGAAGGAGAGAAGAGAGATGGGGCCCATTGTTGGGGCATTAAGCCGAGTGATCTATAAATAAAAATACCAGGATCTTCTCTTTCTAAAAAAATGTGAAATGACCAAGCTAGAAAAACATGGATAACTCTAAGCTGGGAAGAAGATCTAGAGAGAAGAGTAATGGTCAGCATTAAAACTTGCCCCTCTTCCAGTGATACCAGATTTCATTTGCATATCCACTAGGAAAGAATGATTGTAACTCTTTGTATCATAACGGGAAATGGAACACATGCAAGAGTACAATGCATGAATTCAGGGACATAGGTTATTTTGTCAAAATAGAAACATTGATAAGTAATAAGTGCCATATGTGTGGTAAACCAACTGATAGCAATCACTTAAGCATATCCTGAGAATGAACCATGTGGTGGATGCATCTCCATGCGGTTCGAAGGTCTCAACTAGAATCCAGGAGTGGCAACCTGGAGATTCTTATCTACAGGGAACATCTGAGCCCCCAGCCCATACTGTGGAACTCAGGTTGTACAAGGGATGGAGGCCCTTTGTCTTGGGTTAAAGAAAGGTTGTCGCTGCATGTTTTTTATAAGTGGTTGTGGTCCTCCTGCCCAGGCTCCTGCCACCAGGCTCTCTCTCCTGTATGAAAGCCCCCAGGAAAACCCCACGTCTCTTTCAGTGATTCTGGGGCTCTTCCTCAGCCTCTCGAACCTGGTGTCATCCCCACTAAAGGTGGGAGGGGTTCAGCACAACAGCACATCGTGGAATCATCCACCGCTGCCTGCCCGATGGTGCTCCCTTTCTCACTCCTTGCCCAGCCATTTTCACTTTTTAATTTGTCTTTGAAGCCCTCTTAGGAACAAATGCACAATTCCCATGTTTCCGGAGAGTGCCTCACATTCACATTTCACCACAGACAGAATGTCCCTGCTAGCAAACCCAGTTACCACATTTTCATCTTTATGATTCAGAGCAGATTGTTAGACCACATAATGATAGGAGGTGAAGCTGTATTATTGAGTCATTAGGATTGGGGAATGATGTTCTTAAACAAAGCAACTGATTTAGGAAGTAAATGAAGTTTTCACACATTGGAAGGAGTAACTTGGAAGAATTCCCTTCTTTAATTAAAGGTGGAAGAACTGCTACAGCTTAATAGCCGTTACGTGAGGCTCAGAAATGACAACAGGCTCAGGCTCTGGAAAACAGCTTTTGACATAGGTTATGGATGTGGTGGGAATCTGGTGAGGTAGAGTTTCTCTAGGGGAAAGGTGAGTGTTGCTTTGCCCCAGCTCATTACCCAAGTGTGGCCTTAAGAGATGGTCTAGAAAATGACCGAACTACAACAGGAGATTTGGAAGCCCCAGCTACTCTCCCTCCAGGCAGTAACAAAGCTGAATATCTTGGGTGAATTACTGCAGCTGGCCTTTTCCCTGGTTCTAAGTGTTCTCCGAACAATTTTAAACTTTCAAGCACATTTCACTGAATTAGGGCAGTGCATACCCTACCATGGCCATGGTTATGATACTGATAATAACAGCCATCACTGGCCAAAGGCCAGGCCAGTGCTAGGCCAGTACACATGCTATTTCTGTTCTTTACTGTCAGTAGGAAACGTTCATCCTTCGCTCCTTGTCTAGAGGAGGGATCACATCTACTTCTGTGCCTTTCTACACCTCTCCTCACTTACAGTAAGCCTGGGAGAAGGAAACAGTCCTATCTTGTGTCTCTCTCAGACCCACCTGCCTACAGAGAAGGCGTGTTCCTGGTCTGCTCGTCCTATAACAAGCTGACCAGGGCAGCCTTGGTCTAGGAAGCTGAGGACTCCTGCACTTGCCTGTGAGGGAACAGTGATTAAAGCTTTCCCATTTACAGCTGAAATCCAGGATTAGGAAGTCTGTTTGGGGGCAGGGCAGCCAGATGCTCTGGCCTAACCACATTAGTAATCAAGCTAATGCTTTGATTTCCACCTTTCTTTCAGCTTTGTCTTCTCGATTGGTTCTAAATTCCCAGAAAGGTGAAAAAGCAGCATTATTACTTAGCACCGGAAGCCCCAGCACTCACAGGGATACTGTGCAGTCCTGCACGTGAGCAGCTCAAGAGTTCAAGTGAGACCTGCTGCTAGGAGATAAATAAGCTGACAGCGCCCAGCAGCCACACTTTTGAGGACCCCCGTGGCACCGTGTTCCTGCTGAGGCCGGACACTTTCTCCCCAAAACTACTTGCAGCCAGTGACTGAGCATGGGAAAGCGAGACCCTAGAGCCCAGCTATTCCCGTCCAGTGCAGGACTCCTCTGGACTTCCAGACTGCACTGCAGACTGAGGCACTTCCTAGCTAAGCCTCCTTCTTTTCTTCTTCCCTTTCAGCTGCTCCTGCTCCATCGCCCATTTCTCTCACCTTTATCCTGCACTTCTGCTTCCATCTTGGCATCTTCTTCCCTCAAGACCCAACCCAACACCATCAGTATTATTACACTCTTCATTTCTCAGTGGAGGAGGTGGGGCTCAAGGCAAGAAGGACAAGGCGTAAATATGCCCCCTTTAAAAAATTTGTACTACTCTATCGCTTCTCTGCCTTTGGGCTAATATCAAGTGTAAAAGTTTGTACTACCCTTAGGTTTGAGGTTCACATGAAAAGAACACCTCATCAACATTTTAAAAGAAAATCTGAATGAACTGTGTGTTGTACCAGTGTGTAAAAGAGAGACCGTGTCCTTTCTTCATAAAACTGAGTCCATTGGGACCTGCCCATTCAATGCAAAAATGCAAAGGTATGTAGGATCCTAGAAAATGAAAGAGAATGCTAAAGACAGGAACCATTTCCAGCATCCGTTGTTGAAGTCTGAATCTGGAAAGACTCAGAATGTATTTATCAGAAAAACATTTTTCCCAATAAGCCAATAGTTGCAAAGCTGGTCATCACATACAAATCTTGACCTTCACTTTTACACAATTTTGGAACATGTAACTGGTAAGCACTACTTACATTTTTTTGCTTTGCAGACATGGAAAATACATCACACTGACAAAATGGACTTTTAAAATTTGGGTTTTACCTTAACAAAATAAACTTGAATCTGATTCTTCATCTTCAAACATATTAGAAAGGGATGAAATAATTTCTCTGTGATATTTTAACCCTTAGGAATATCTGAACATGAGTGTGTTTATACACATAATTTAAAAATTAAATATAATTTTCTTTTCATGGCATAATTTTCTAAAGGAAGGAGGGACAGGACTTACCCTCGCTAGAGTCTTTCGAACATTCTGGCTTCTTTGCTTTGCTCTTCTTGTGGGGTGGAGAGAGGCCTTTTGGCTCTAACCCCTCTGGAATCACAAAGATTTAATATTCTCATTTAAATATTTACCAGTAGGGTTCAAAATTATGTTGAAATTTAAAAATGTTTTCTTCTTAGTAAACCTACACACACGCTGAATCTTAATTGCAGATTCATCTGTCATCATGGCTGAGCGAAATTCTGGCAAGGACTTGTGGTTCTCCAATCTACATAGACTTAAACTTAAGGCTTAAGCTAAAACATTTTTGTAGATAGCATTAGTGATTCACACAAATGTAAAATCTTACACATGTGCTTTCATAAATTTAGAAATTCTCCATAAGGGAACCCTGTTAACTTATTTTTCCTCCAAGAGTGTTTGATTTCAATCTTCATAGATTAGTTGACAATTGTCATGGTGCAATTTCATCTTACTCAGTCCTGAAAGCAGGGCTAGAGGAATGGAGAAAGGAATGGGGCTAGAAATTACCCTGCTTCTATTTAACAAACTGTTTTTTAGTAATCCAGATTCTAAACAACTTCTGTATTTCCCACTTAAATTACTGTGCTTCCTATTTTCCTCAATGCCTCTCTAAGTCTATCCATGGGGGCAAATAAATTAAGTTCTGAAGACAGTGTCAGGAAAATATCTCCGAGTTTATTCATTTGGATATAGCACACTTCATTAGGTGTGAATTTATGTATCTAGTCCTGATCTTCTTTCTGAGCTCATGACTTATGTCTTCAACAGCCTACAGGGCATCTTGTTTGGGATTTGGGAATGGATATCTGTTTGCCTCTCTAGATCCACTCTCCATCCTTCACCACCCCTACTGTGCTCTGGGAGGCTGAATTTTCTGGATTGCATCAATGAACTCCCTGGTTCTCTGGCTTCCTATTAGATGTAGCCAATGGGGAGCTCAGGGCATCTACTTTCTAGGCACCTGGTGGTTTTCATGAGCTGGTTGTATCCCTCAATCTAAGGTTACAGACCCTAGAGTTGGCCTTCTCCACGTGGCCCTCTAAGTCTCTTGGCTCCCGTAGCCACCTCCTTCCCATTGTCCCTTTGGGGCTGGTACTTAACTATGCCCCACACTTCAGAGCACTAATAATTTCCTTTCCTGCACTCAACTCCCATCAGGCCCTTTCAATTTTTTGTAAAGGACCTCATCAGGCATTTCAAATTTAAAGTCAGATATAATCATATACTTGCTGTTTATAAGCCTGTTCTTTCCACAGTATTACACATCTCAAGGAATGGTATCACTATCTACCCAGGAATTTAAACCCCAAACTGAGATGTCATTCTCAATATTTTTCTTCATTTACTTTTCCGGTTGAAGCAATCGCAAATCCTATCATAGCCCTCTCTGCTCCATTCTAAAATAGATTTCATATTCATCAATGTGCTCAACCTTTGGAATCACCACAGTAGCCCGCACCAGCATCTCATAACCCCCTAGCCTTCTAATCTCCCCGCTTCTATTCTTTGTTGTCTACACTCTATCCTCGACACAGCAGCTAGTGTGAGCTTTTGAAACATAAACCAGATCACATTGCTCGCCTGTTTAAAAACCATTGCTTAGAATAAGATCCAAATCCAATTCCAGGCCTGGCACAGCACGTCACTTGGGCCCTGCTTACCACACTAGCCTCACTTCCCACTTGTGTTTGGCTCTAGCTTTGTCAGTTTCCTTTCCCTTTGTGTTCCTCAATCACTGCTAGGGTGGTTCCTGCCTCAGGACCTTTGCACCTGCTGTTCTCACCCCCACTCCTCCAACACACATATTCATAGGTCTGCTCCCTTCTTGCGCTTTGAATCTCAGTTCAAATTCAGCTCCCTACAAGGCCTTCCCTGACTGCTTAATCTAAAGGCTCACAAAGGAAATCTCTCTCAAACGCATCACTTGTATCTGAAATTATCTCGCTCTCTGGTGTATCCCTTTACTGTATGTCTCCTTCCTCATCTCATCCCCAAGAATGTAAATTCCATGAGAAAAGGGCACTTGTCTTTCCTAATCCCTCTCGTATCCCTGGTGCCTAGCAGTGCCTTGAGAATTTCATTTCAAATTCGATTTTATTTTCACTTCCCCAGGCCTTTCTTTAAGGCCAAGATATAATGGGGACCCTGCCTAATTCTCTCTTAGCAGCTGTCGCCTTCATGCCAGGATTCTAAAATTACATTACAGAGCTATGGCGACTCATTTCTCATTTCCCATTTATTAAAAAAGGAACAGAACAAAAAAAAAAACCCCACATTTGATAGATGTGCTATTAAAAACTTTGGCATTATAAACTGCAAAGCTTTGGGCACTAGGCTAGGTTTTCTGTGGTTGCAAGTCAGTCACATCTAAGGTTATTACCACAGCCAGGGTGAAAAAATTTGCCAATGACTACATTAGCAACTCCCCCAAACTTCTGTCACCAGGTGCAAGATGGATGTTGACCCTTGGAATGGGTTCAGCAAAAACAGAAATGAGATGCTTGGAGCAGCTCACCGAGTGCAAATACTAGGCTCAAAGGGATTCATACAATGGGCAAAGAGACATTTGCAACCTCACTGGGAGAAAAATGTAACCCTTCTATGTCACTGCAATGTGTCGTCTGCAACTGGGAGCAAGAAGAGAGTTTCCAGTGCTGGAAATTCAACTCCAAACCAGCATTTCTCCAATCACTTTTTGCATTTTTGTGAGTTACATTTCTAGGTCTTCATTTCCCACCAGAATAGGAATTCCTGGGCAGTGGGTACTATTTAAAAAGACATCCATGTGCTACATTTTGAAATATCTAAGCACCCCGCCAAAGTACTAATATTTTATTTTTGAAAAAGTTGTAGAGCACTCCTTGGGTCACTGGGCATGCATACATATTGAATATGAACATGAAACATGTTATATGAAACAGTATTGTATCATCTCATGACACCATGGGTAAAGTGTTCTGGGGCATGCAAATGAAAGTCACAGATACATAAGGCCTCTGTGTCCAGGTTTCTACTTGTGGCTTGGGAGGAACAACTTTCCCTCTTGGCCTGGGGGAGTGAAGAAGAGAGTTGCTTCTGCTTGTCTTCAAAAGCACCCCCATGCTTCTCCTTGACAATGTATCATGTTTTTTAGCTTGCCCTATATCTGGCAGAGGGTAGAAACCTGGAGATTTGCCAGGAGCATGGCTTTGTCCCCTGAGGGACTGAACTGTGCATCCAGCTGTGATGTGGTTGAGTTTCCATAGGTGGTTGATAATTTTCCGTCCCTGCTGACTCAGACTGGGGCTAATTTTAACAGTGCAGTCATGGAAATGAAAGGACATGGGAAGACATTTGCCATTAAGGAATTAAGGATTAAGGAAGATGATTAAAGGACTTACACGGAATTCTTGGCATTTAAGCCACTCTGCTTCTTCTACCTCCCATGGGAGTAGAACCTCCCCTTGCAGATGACCATGTCTGATACCATCTGAAATGCTCCTGCCTCTACTTACTATAAAAGTCTGGAGACAGGAGCAAGAAAGTAAAGGACATGAACTTTGGGGTCAGGCAAACTCAGATTCAAATTCTGGTTCTGCTATTTAAGCAAGGAACTAATCCCTTTTAAGTCTCAATAATAACAGTTCCTGCCTTGTAGAACTGCTGTGTGTATTAAATGAGTTCATGCATGTCACGTTATTGGCACAAAGTACATGCCCAATTAAACTCTGGCTCAGCAGAGCTGTGCTGTGGCTGACTTGAGCCAGCTCACACCAGCTAATTGTACCATCTCTCCCCAGCTCTCCTATTCATTGACCTCATGCTTTGGAAGCTTGAAAAAGATCATGGTATTTGTGTTTATACCATAGAAATCTGCAAACTCTTCACACTGGGGCTCTTCTTACCCAGAGAGTTCATTTACAAGCACCCCAGTGGGTTTAGGTATTCAAGTTGTTATTCACTATCATTCACTAGCATGTCTTGGCCAGTTGATTCACTCAAGTAGCCCTTCATTAGTGTCAGTTGCATTTGTAAAAATCCCTCCAGCTTTTCTATTTGAATGAGAAGGAGAATTGATGCAGGGCAGGGGAAAGACAGCAGTTAAAGGCCTTGGGAGACTGGTTCAGACTCATCTTCGAGACTGACATGCTTAAGTGTGAGATCTGAGTGAAGCCATCATGCACACCAATGTCTGGTGAGGCCAGCTGGAACCATTCAGCACAAAAATTCTCCATGATTTCAGCACTCAGGTATCAGGAAATTGGGAGTAGCTCCCAAGCCCATTCTGCCCGAGTGGCTTAGCATCCTTGGGCCATTGAATATGACTTGAACAGCTGCATGTAGCTGCTGGAGACCAAACTCCCAGGAAACCTGGTGGAACTAAAATCAGAAATGATGATCCAATTAATGCCGCCAAACCTCAAACGCTGACTCCAAACTTGTGGACTCTCCATTAGCATTAATAACGATTTCCTTAAAATCATTCAGTGGTTTGGATAGCTATCTAAATCTCATTGAGAAGCCAACTCTCTCTGTTTAGAAATGTGTACTTATAGCACTTAGGCAAATGATCCATGGCAAGACAAGGCCCTTATACTGGGTGCTTGAAAGGGCAGTATCCCTCGTAGCTAAAAGATACTCCAAGGACATTTCATGTGAGCAAGATAAATGAGAACGGCAAGATTAAATTCATGAAAGTTAATTCAAGACAGAGTGACAATTTAAAGTCTTTTTTAAACATATGGCTCTTTTTTACAATAAGACATTCTACATGGGTATAGGAATTGAAATTTTAATTTAAATTTTACCTTGAGCTCTATGTTTTATAAAAGGCAAGCCAAGTCCTTGTCTTAGGTCATATTCTCTCAGAAGCAAACATAGAAGGGTTTGAGTTTTAAGCAGTTAATTTGAGAGATGATTTTAGCAAGTGTCACAAGAAGAATAGGGAAGAAAGACAGGAAAAGGAAAGCAGACAATACTGGGTGTGTTCATGAGTACATTCCACTGTGGGCAACCAAGACTCAGTTCTACTGGAGACCTCTGAACAATATTGTCCAATACTGTAGCCACTAGCCACATATGGCCAACAAGTAGTTGAAATGTGGCTAGTTTGAATTCAGATGTGTATGTAAAACACATACCAATTTCAAAGTCTTAGTATGAAAAAAAAAATGTAAAATATCTGACTATTTTTATATTGATTATACATTGAAATGATAATATTTTGGATTATTGTGTTATACAAAATATTGTTAAAGTTAGTTTTACGTTCTTCCTTTCACTTTGTTCAAAATTATACATGAGGCTCACATTTGAGGCTCACATATGTTTCTACTAGACAGCATTGGAACAGAACATGCGTCAGATGTGGGTATTAATCAACCAACTCTTATCTATTATTGGTTGAGGGCTGCTCCAGAGAAATTAACTCTCTTGTGCTTTGAGTTTGCTGCCAGGACGAGAGCAAAGCACTCAGCAGACAGTCATAAGGACTTTCCTTGGAAAGCTGTTGGTGCTGTAAAATAAAGCAAGCACCAAGGAGGCATAAGTAGGGCACCAACAGCCACTGCTACAGTTCCTCTTCTACCTCCTTTATTCCTACTCCTGACTTTCAGATTCTGCTTCTACTTCTCATACCTTCTGAATCCATTGCATTTGGAAGTCCAAGGGAACTTTAGGAATCAGACATGTTTGGACTGGAGAGGAGTAGATAGAAGCTATAATCCTTGTTCCAATGAAATTTTATGAAGAAAAGAAACTGGTGTTATTTCCTCTTGAAGATATTGGGCAGTCCGGGGAGGGAGAGAGATATAACTTAACATAGAGAAGGACCACCCCAATCAAACCTCATGTAGTGAGATCAAATGCATCAGAATTTAAAGAGCTCCCTGCTGATGGAGCTGCCCAGACTGAGCCTGTCAGTGATTTGTAGGGAATTCTGGCATCAAATGAGAAGGAACACAAAATTAGGGCCTCTGAGATACCTCTTTCACAGTCAGAACACTGTGACTGCCAAAATGAGGAACAAGGAGCTTTTAATCATAGAATTAAGCTCTATATCCTTCTAATATCTGTTAGAATGAGAAAGAAAAAAGCAATAATTTACTGAATCTTTACTATGGTCCAAGCACTGTATGAAACTTTAGGTATGTTATCTGATTTAATCCCCCAAACAAAACTATATGGTAAGAATTATTGCCCCCAGAATTGTAAACTGAGGCTTATAGAAAATGACACTTGCCTAAGGTCAATAATTGATAGAGCTAGAATTGAATTCAGGTCTATTGATTCATGCATTCATTATCAAAGACACATTGAATGGCTACTTTAGGCTATAACCTGTGCATTTAACCACTAGATTTTCCTCATAACAAATGGGCTTTGTTGAGAGGTTGGCATGCATCTTAATTCTGATAATGAGAACAAAATATAATATGTGGAAAGTGTATTTTCCAAAGATGGCCACAGCAATATTTTAGGTCTTACATGCTCTATAGAACCACTCCCCACAAGAGATTGAGTCCATTTTCATTTCCTCTTGAATTTTGGCAGGCTCATGACTATTCCAAAGAATTAGAATTACATGGAGTGATGCAATGGAATGTCTAAGCCTGAGAATACAGTGTCTCCCTTTTTCCAGGAGAAACTCATTTTGGAAGCTGGCCGCCATGCTTTGAGGAAGCCCAGGCCACATAAAGTGGTCATGAACAAGTGTTTTAGGAAGTTGTCCCAGCTAATATTTTAGCTGACAGTTGAGATCAATCACTAGCCAGACAAGTGAGTGAACCTTCAGATGGTCCCAGCTCCCAGCTGTTGAATCTTCCTGCTGAGCCCTACATCTTGTGAACAGAATGATTAAGTTATCTCTGCTGTGCTCATGAGCATAAGAAGTGGTTGTTTTCAGCTTACTCTAAGTTTTGGGGGCGATTTGTTATATAACTCTATTAAGTACAACATCATGTTCCATTTTTACCTTGGCTGTCAGGAAACTCAAGGTCAAATTTATTCCTTAAATACAGTAACTGTATTAACCTTAAGTGTTAGCACAACTACTTTTAAATTTTATAACACCGAGCATATATTTCTATTTTATTAATCTTATTTTGTCTTTCTTTGAAAAAATATGAAGTGTACATAAACAACAAAATGACCCCTACTTACCCCCTAATAATAAAAGAATGAATTTAATACCTGAATCTTCTTTCATTTCGACATCCTCTTCTTCTTCATTATTATCATCTGTTAAAAAATAGGAAAAAATAAAGAAATATTCATATGAAAGTGGGAAACACAAGAATGTTCTAGATGGATTAATTAAAACTTTCAAAGAAAAGGATAACAGATCAGTAGAAAAGAGACTGTTAAAGCATGCATTTCTCTTGTCTTATTATCATGCTGAGTTAAGAAGACAGTATACACATTAATGCACAATTTAAAACCTAGAGTTTACATTTCCTTTTTAAAATTGTTACATTTATAACAAACTATATATGCAATCATTTGTTTTACTTATACAAATTATATATGGTCACTTCAGTCATTTCAATTGCTCACAATTAAAAATCACAGACTTTAAATGCCACATACTCTACCTTTGTTAAAGGTCTGCATGCTCACTTCAAGTATCTGAGAAGTATGGACATCATTATTTGGTCATAGACCGACATGTGTCAAATCCCTGCACCGCACTATGAAAAGTGCTGCTTTGCTGCATTTGGAAATCCCAACCTTCACTCATGTGCTTTCAAGTGTCCCACCAGTTGCACCATTCCTATTTAGCTCCCCTTATCTCCCAATATAACCCCTTTTAACTGGAAAAGGTCATGTGATTCCTCTGCACTACAGATGACATGTTTGCTCTTTTGAACTTCTGAAACACTGTCATCTCTCTCCTTATGCTCCCTACCTCCAGTGGCATGTTCTGAATATCTGTGTCCCCAATAATTCATATGCTTAATCTTAACCTCCAAGGTGATGGTGATTAGAAGGTGAGGCCTTTGGAAGGTGATTAGATCATAAGGAAAGAACCTTTGTGGATGGGATTAATGTCTTTATAAAAGAGACCTAAGAGAGACCTCTCACCCCTCCCTCCATGTGCGGACACAGGGAGAAGACGCCTCTCTACGGGGAAGAGGGTCCTCACCAGACACCGAATCTGCCAGCACCTTGATCTTGGACTTCCAGCCTCCAGAACTGTCAGAAATAAATTTCTGTTGTTTATAAGCCACTGAGTCTATGATATTTTGTTACAGCAGCCCAAATGGACTAAAATATCAGCTAGCGCCAAATCTTCTCCTGTTTCTATGTTTGGTCCTCTCTCCTCACATTATTGCAGTACAAATTCAGACTCCCAGTGCCATTTGCCTTAGCTATTTTAGCAGTTTCCTAACTGCTCCTCTCTTTTTCCCTCTCCTGGATCTCACTCCTTTTACACGTGACTGCCAAATCAATCTTAAAATACAGCTCTGATCTGGTTCACAATGGTTCAGTGACTGCCCTCTGCCTAATGAGAAAAGTCTAGACTCTTCCTGTAACGCTCAAGGCCAATGATATCTGGTTCCAAACACTTTTCTCAGTTTCACCTCCTCTGTTACACGCATGCTACCACCTACATAGATGGCAACACTTAACTCTTCTCTGTTCTCTCAAGGTCCCCCTCAGCTTCCTCTACCTGCCTTGATCCTGCTAGCAATGCCCTTCTCCCTCTCTATTCACCTTCATCCTTCAAGCACAAGCTTAGGTGCCACAGCGTCTGATTTCCCCAAGTTTGAATGAATCATGTGCTCTTTGATGTACCTTATTTTTACTGCCTTCTTGGTATGGACTTTAAATACACATGGGCTTAGGTTTGCATCCTGGCTCCTCCACCCATCCATCCCCTGGGCATGTGGTCTTGCAGAAGTTACCTGAATCTTCCTGAGCTTCAGGTTCATCAGCTATGTAGTGGGATAATAATAATTATACCTACTACATAGAGCTTTCCTAAGGATTAAATGAGATCATGCCATGTAAAGTACTAGGACAATTACTGAAACATTGTTAAGTGCTAAATGTTATCTGTTATTATAATAAAATCACACAGTCTACATGTTAATTTATCTCTCTTTCAAATATCCATCTCCAGATCATAAATTCTGCAAAGATGGAGACCAGGTCTTGTGTTCCTGTATATTCCCTGGCACTTAATGCCATTCATTTTATATACCATAATCAATAAAGAAATGTCCACTGAATTAAATTTATATTATTTTCTATGTGTTTTATACATATTAGCTATATCATCCTTTGTAAATAATGGGAAGTCAGTGAAGATTTGCAACTTGCTCCGACATATGTGCTTTGTAATTTAGTCATCCCAGCCAAATTTACTTGGTATGGCCCTCTTCTACGAATTGATTATCAATGATGATTAGAGATTTATTAGTCAGTGGAAAGAGAAAATGCTTTTCATTTGAGGTTTTAGAAAGGCAATTCTTGATAACTATAGTTAACTTTTAAAGAAGTAATTTTTTTTTACCATGGAAATATTTTAGAAACATTGGTGATTTTCTACATAATTTAAAAATTCATTCTATGAATGCAGTTTTGGAAGGAAGAATACCAGTTTCTTAGAAATACAGTTTTCTAACCAAATGATTACCAAAATGTTACAAAGTAAACTTCGTAGATTCCTCCCTGAACTTAATATCTTTAAATATAATTTTATTTTACAGAGCCATCTAAAATCTGTACGACCACAGACTCTTCAGAATCTGAGAGAGAGAGATAAAAAAGAGTCTCTACAGTTTCTGGGGGAAAATAAAGGAAGAGTCAAAGATCCCTTTGCTTGTCACTTAAGTTTCCATTATTCACCTGGCAAACACTCATTGGTTAGCCTATTGTGTATAAGGCTTTATGTTTGGGGCTGTAGAAAACTCCAAGATGAATAAAAACTTAAGCAGTTTTTTTTTTTTTTTTTTAATAATCTTATCAGTAGTAAAGAAACTAAGACATGCAAATACATTCCAACATATGGTAGTCAGTGCTACTAAAAAGGTGCCAGAGGAAGGATTGATGCTTCTAGTTAAGCTACTTGGAAGTCTTCCTGTACGTAGAACATGACATTGAAACGAATATTTGAACTATATAGACTGTCCCGATAACGTCATCCCAGAATGACTCCCGTGTGTGGAAGGATCAGGCTTGGGGTTATTATTCATTCATTCGTTTCACTCATGCACTGATTTAGTCATACAGTGGTTAAGTGTCTGTTCAGAGTCTGGACTCAGACTGGGTCAGTTTACTTCCAGGACAAAAAACATATAACTATGCAAATCTTGGGTAAGAAGAATACCAGAATACCCTGAAATATAAGGGACCTTCCCCTCACTACCATCTCTCAATCCCTTGTCTCTCCCAAAGCACAGGGTGAAGATTTTCTCCACAGTTTCCTTATCTATCTACAAACAGTAGCCCCAAAAAAGGAACACAATTGCCTTCCATCCTCTCCCTGAAATTTCATTATCTTTTGCAGAAAAGAAAGCTGAGAATGTAACCACACCTGGACAGATGTTTTTTACAAGATAATGCCTGCCTCTTGGGCTCATTCAAATTCCAAAGAGAATAATTTACAAGTTAATTTCTGTCTCCTGGGTCCATTCGTTCTCCCTAATAATCATTTATTGCTCTTCAAAAAATTGTCTACTTTCCCCATCTATCCACTCCCCTATGAAGAAGAATATATAAGCTTCTGTGCCCAATTTAGCTAGCGGATAATCATTCTCATGTGATTTCCCCATGCTTGTGCATGTTAAAATAATTTTGTATGCCTTTTCTGCTATTAACCTGCCTTTTGTCAGTTTATTTTTAGTGAACTTTCAGAGGGCAAAGGGGAAGTTATCTTTTGGCCCCCAAATAACATAAAAACCTATATGTCAGTTTCTTCATCTGAAAAATAGGGATAATAAAATTATCAACTTCTTAGGGTTAGGATTATATGTCAAGTGCTCACATACAATGAGCATTCAATAAATACTGATTATTGCTATTATTGAGACCACCTTTGCAAAAATTGTGACAACGAGAGAAATCTGACATAGAAAAAGTATGACAATGAAAGAAATCTAACACAGCAGACTCCATCTTGCTTCTACCCTCACAAGCTGTTCTTGTTCGTTTCTGGGTATAGCCCAAGCTAACTTTGGAAGGGATTTAGTATATAGTTTAACCTAAAAGCAAGAATGATAATAACCCTTCTCAAAACTATCCCTTCCTTGTTTGGGGACTGAAGCTGCCTTTGTAAAACTAATGAAAGACCCCAAGGTCACGATTATGAGAGAAGCCTGAATTCTACTAAGATGTAGGCAGAGTTAAACAATAACCAGCCATTGTTCCAGAGGTCCCAAGATATGTAACCTCTACAATTGCTCTAATAGATAACATCACTATTCTAGAACCTAAGGTTGGCCTTTTGAGATGTTTTTCAGATTTTTGCATTCTGGCAACTGACTGACTCCACCGGGACCTTTGACTCGTGACTCAACTGGTCCTGAGGACCCTATCCAGAGGCTCAGTGCATGAGGACAGTTTTCTACACTCCTATGATTTCATTCCCAACCAATCAGCAGCACCCATTCCCTAGACCCTTGCCTGTTAAATTGTCCAAAAAACTCCTAGCCTCCAAGCTTTTTGGGAGACTGATTTGAGTAATAAACTTCTGTCCTCTGCTTGGCTAGCCCTGCATTAATTAAACTCTTTCTCTACTGCAATACTGCTGTCTCACTAAATTAGTTTTATCTGTGCAGTGGGCAAGAAGAACCCACTGAGTGATTACCTTATGATGTCATTCTTATAACTATTTTTGCTAGTTAAATAACCAGCTCTACCTTGTGCAGCCATTATGAAGATACAGGTCAACAATCTTTTCCCTCAAGGAGCTCACAAAGTGGATGATATAGAAAAGCAAAACTACAGAAGAAGGTAACAGATTATCTGATGTAGTTACATGGAAGTTGTATTGGGAAATATACAAGAGCCAGCTAAGTCAGAAGGAAGTTCTATGAAGGCACTCCAGAAGAGGCTAGGCTTCAGCTGAGTCTTAAAGGGTGAGTTAAAGTTATGTAGCGAAAAAGAAAGGCTATAGTAGATGCCCAGATGTGGATGTACTGCCTATACCTCCTCGTTCCTTGACAACTCAGTGCGTGGCAGCCTGCCTTTGAGCCACCAGCTCTTGGGTCTCTTTGCCTGGGGACTCTCTCTGCTTGCTGAATCCCATTCAAGTAATACCAGAGAATTAACACCCTTTAGGGTTGAGCCTTTCTCAAATGATGGACAATTTGCATATAAGAACCCCAGCTCCCTTGCCTTCCAAGTGGCCTAATTCGAAGCATGTTCCTTGCTTTCCAAGTGGCCTAATTCAAAGCATGTTCTGTACTATCTCCCTGAGTCTCCCCACTCCTACTGGGATTGAGCGCCAGTTGTCCCATGGTAACTGGCTTACAGCTTCACCTCATTGCCTCCTGCTCTTGCTGGTCTCACTTCCCCACTTCCCTACTGGTGTTTCCTGGGATCATCTTCCCGCCACACCCCCACTACCCCAAAATACTTCCACTTCAGTCCTTGTTTCAGGATCAGCTTCTTGGGGAACTCAAACAAAGACAAGGGTAATCACACTCGAGCAGAGGAAAAACATCTGTGAAAACATGTGGATGTGAACCATCAAGATGTTTTTAAGGAGATAAAACTAGCTATGAATGACCAAAGGAAGAGTTATCTGAGAAATTGCAATTAACCCGATCTGTTCTGGCTAGATAATACAGGCCTTCCATACCAGGAGTGACAATTAATTTTATGTGTCAAGGTGACTGGTCCAGAGTGCTCAAACATTTGGTCAAACATTATTCTGAGTGTGTCTGTGAGTGTTTCTGAATGAGATTAAAATTTGAAAGGGTACTGAGCAGATTGCCCTCCCTGATGTGAGTGAGCCTCATCCAATCAGTTGAAGGTCTGACTAGAACACAAAGGCTGACCCCTGGAGAGTAAGAGGGAACTCCTCCTGCCTCATTGCCTTTCTAGTAGTTGGACATTGAGTTTTTTTTTTTCCTGCCTTCAGATTCAAACTGAAACATTAATTCTTCTTGTGTCTGAAGCCTGCCAGCACTCAGACTACAACCACATGGTTGGTTTCACTGGTTCTCAGATCTTTGGACTCAGACTGAAACTATGCCATGAGCCCTCCTGGGTCTCACACTTGCCAACTGCAGATCTTGGGATTTATCCACCTTCATAATCATATGGGTCATTCGCTATGATACACCTCTTTCCATGTATTTTAATATATGTTCATTTTCTCTGCAAAAACCTGACAAATATACAAGGTTGAAGCATTCAAACTTTAGAGTACAGAGTGATTAAACAACTTTAAGCAGAGGAGTGACATACCATCTTTTGAAAGATAACATTTAATGAGAGAAATTTACTGAAAATTATAAAGCACATGCCTTAATATTTTGGAATTATTTGTATTAAAATCAAGCATAGAGTCCTTTTGCTCTACAAAGCACCTACTGTGCCATTACATATTAATGAAATCCACTTTAGTTCAACATTATTCTCTATAATGTGCTTGCTTGAGTCATATTTGTGCAACAAATTGCTAGCAAGAACTTTTCTAACAAAACCGGAACAACAACAACAAAATATTTAAAAAAGATGATAGCCTATGGAAGTAGGGAGTCATGCCACTCAAAGTCTGAAAGTAGTTAGGAGACTGATGAAGCATGGGCAAAGAGTTGCAGCCCTTTTAAACAGTTCTCCAAGCATCACACTTCTTTGTTAGAGGACAAAAATGAAATAAAAGGTTTCTACCAAAGTGATAGGAATACTATTTCAAAATAGAGAGCATTCCATCCGAAGGCATTGTTCTGTGTGTTCAGAAATGCCAGTTCCAGAAAATCCCCTTTCCTTCCCAGGCACAGACCATACAGAGGCTAACGCTCCATTTCATCTTACGGGACCTCTTTGATGTTAATTTCATAATAGGTGCTGTTTTTATTCACTGTATCACCCTGTGTCAGATTACCCCGTTGCATTCTACACAAACACATGGATATGACCGAAGTTTTTATTTTGATCACAATATATATGTGAAAACCAACTAGTTTCTCATGAATAACCAGTTTTGGGTAAAAACTAGCTTTATATACTTCAGAATCCCCTTCATAAGGAAATGTCTAACCTACTTTGAGCTCTATAACACTGATTTCACTTTCTTTTATTGGAGACAGAGTTAATGTGAATGATTTTTGTCTTAATCATTATACCTGTCTTCCGAGCAGGTAACTGTCATTTCCCAACAGCAAATAGTCCACACTTCTTTGGAAAATGAAGTATGCTATGGGTTTTGGAATGACTTCAGGTTTGTCTTACTCCATTACCTAGAGTCACCATAATTAATACAGTCTTTTGGGGAAGTGAAATAAACAAAAACAAGCAAAGAAAACGCCATAGAACGTTATTTAAGGTAGTTGTCAAAGTGTACTCTCTGGACCAGCAGCACCACTATCATCTGGACACTTGTTAGAAATGCAAATTCTCAGGTCCCACTCAAGATCTACTGCATCCAAAGCTCCGGGAAAAGGACCCTCCTGGTGATACTCATGCACATTGAAGTTTGAGAGCCACTCATCCAAAGCACCAGTATTGGTGAGTTGAAGAAGAATCTTTCAAAAAAGTAGGTGTCCATTTTTTTTTTTTTTGATATTTCAACTTAACTAACTTGTGATGTCTCACTAACACTAATGTGGTAAGAGGTGCCCAAGCCACATGGTTGCTGGGTTTGAGGAACAGTTATGCTTTTCATAAGATATTGTATGCTTTCTTATGTGCTTGAAGTCACTCAGCTACTATGCAGCTGAGTGGCAAGATTATCATGGTCCATGGCCAGGATTCCTAGATTGACTAGGAGGCGTGAGCAAGAATGGGGACTAGACTCAAGGAGGTCTGCACGTGGCATGAGAAAAGGAGGGTGTTATGAAGGGGAATGTTACCCTTATGAGCTATTAAGCCATCCTCTCCACTCCCAAGGGAAAAAAATGGACAGACACCTGAAATAGATCATAAAATTCCCTTGTCAAATTTTCAGGAACATTCATACATATGGGCAGGTCTGTCAAGGAGAACAATTACGATAATCCTGCTGTGGTTTTATTTCACATGCTTCTAAGTTCTCTCCCTTAGAGCTTAATTTCTTACCACAGGCTTCTTGTGCACTCTTCATCTTTTTAATATTTTATTACCAAAAGCTTCTAGGAACAATTTGGATTTGCAGAGAAAAGAAATATTATTAGCAAAAATAAAGCTTTGTTTTGGGCTTCCATGTAGTAGGGAAGAGGTCATTATCCTCATGGCTTCTTGTAGGATTTGACAAAGCAGAAACTTCAGGCAAAGAATGACTGATAAGGGAGAGTCCTCCCTGAGTAGGACTCCTGCCATTAAGTTGAATACTTGGACTCACTGAATCTAACAAATTGCTAAATCTGCTTTCTGAAGGTGATTGATAAAGCCAGGAGAAATTTTTAAAAAAAAAGGGAATTTTTTTTTTCCTTCAACTGATCCTTGGCCAAAATGAGCACTCAAATCTAATTACTTTACAAATCAAACAATAAATAAAAGGCACTGGTTAGAAAACTGCCTGGTGGTGCTGCTTCTGGCTTGCCCAACTGGGGACATAATAGCATCAGTTATTGAGATATGGGATTTAGGAAGAAGAGGATTGAGGAGTGGAGAAACAGATTCTGAATATAATTTTGGATGTGTTCAACTGAAGACACCTGAGAGACTCCCAGCTGGAGACGGACACGTGCAAGCAAGTATATACCAGAGAGGGCCGGGCCGGACACAGATGACGGTCAGGAAGACAAGATGGCAGAGCAGTCGCCAGGATAAAGAGTGCCCAGTCCAAGGCGAGAAGGGCTCTAAAGGGTCATGTGGAGTCATGTGATCAAATATGCAATGGTTTCAGTTCCCACGCTCAAGCCATTAAAAAGGTTCTAATAACCTCAACAAGGATGGTTGCAGTAGGAAGGTAGAGATAGTCACATGATTGCTGTGGATTATGGAATGACCAGCAAGTGAAGGAGACAGACAACTCTTCGAAAGACATATGGCTGACAATAAAAGTCAGGTCCATACATAAAGTGGAATATAGTTTACAGAAATTTTAGTTTCCCCATTGTTTATTTTTGTCTTTATTCTTATTTCTGTGCCTTCTTAAGAATTATTTTATTTATATATTATTCCTCAAAGACTTTTTCCCCCCTGCATTTGCCTCAGTGTTTTCAACTAAAGAACCAAAACCAGTCTACCCAGAATGTTTGACAGGTCTTTCAAAAGCACCCTGCAGGGATCTCTATAAAGATGACTACAACATCCTCCCTCCCTTCTCCAACTAGCATTTAGTTGTGTCTGTTTTACCAGAACTTCCTAATGAGATCAAACTCTGCTTAGTCAAGGCTCATGTTCCCAGGTCTTCATTTGTTCTGCTGTTTATCAGCATTTGCTACACTCACTGCACACTCCCCTCCGTTGGAAGGGACAGATTGCTTTCTGTCTATGCCGGCTGCTTGTTCCTGCATTCAGGTTGCTTGGTTACAGCAACACTTCACTGGATTTTCATTGAAGACAAAATGTGTTTGTAGCTTTTGAGGCCCATCAAGTGGAAATGGTTAGCACCTATTTCCTAAGAAGGCCGTTAACCCATTTATGTTACTTTATAGAGAGCATGTCTTGTAGAATTCTAAACATCAATGTGATCTGCACATTAAAAGTACACAAATGTGCCATGTACTTGTAAACATTCATAATTAAAGAAAATACTGAATTCTTTTACTCTAGTTGTTCTCTACATTGAATGTATCATTTGGGGGAAAATGTACAATTCAGACTGAGTAAGAAGTTTTTCTTGTGTTTCTTTTACTTATTCATAGATGGTATTCATATATTAGTTTTCTATTACCTTTGTCACATATTTCTACTAACAACACAAACTTATTATCTTACAATTCTTAAGGTTGGAAGTCCCACATGGGTTGAACTAGACTAAAATCAACATATCATCTAGGCTGCTTTCCTCTCTGGGGGTTCCAGGAAAGAATCTGTTTCCTAGCTTTTCCAGCTTCTAGAGATGCCCACGTTCCTTAGCTCATGGCCCTCTTCCTCCATCTTCAAAGCCAGCAATGGTGCATCTCTCTGAACATTCTTCCACAGTCACAGCTCCTTCTGGCTTCCCTCTTCTGCTTTCCTCTTTCAATTTTAAGAACTCTCATGATGACTTTGACCCCAATCTTATAATCAATCCAAAATAACATTCCTATTTTGTGGTCTGCTAACTGCAACCCTAACTCCACCAGCAATCTTATTTTTCCCTTTGCAATGCCACCTAACATATTCACAGGGTCTGGGGTTTAGACTGTAGACATCTTTGTGGGGGACATTTTTCTGCCTGCTACATTTGGTAAATCAGGAAGCAGATTGCTTTGTATAAAAAGTGTCTGAAACATATTTAAAAATGCTCATCATCGCTGGTCATCAGAGAAATGCAAATCAAAACCACAATGAGATACCATCTCATGCCAGTTAGAATGGCGATCATTAAAATGTCAGGAAACAACAGAAGGTGGAGAAGATGTGGAGAAATAGCAATGCTTTTACACTGTTGGTGGGAGTGTAAATTAGTTCAACCATTGTGGAAGGCAGTGTGGCGATTCCTCAAGGATCTAGAACTAGAAATAACATTTGACCCAGCGATCCCATTACTGGGTATATACCCAAAGGATTATAAATCATGCTACTATAAAGACATATGCACACATATGTTTATTGCAGCACTATTCACAATGTCAAAGACTTGGAACCAACCCAAATGTCCATCAATGACAGACTGGATTAAGAAAATGTGGCACATATACACCATGGAATACTATGCAGCCATAAAAAAGGATGAGTTCATGTCCTTTGCAGTGACATGAATGAAGCTGAAAACCATCATTCTCAGCAAAATATCACAAGGACAGAAAACCAAACACTGCATGTTCTCACTCATAAGTGGGAGTTGAACAAGGAGAACACATGGACACAGGGAGGGGAACATCACACACCAGGGCCTGTTGGGGGGTGGGGGTCTAGGGGAGGGATAGCGTTAGGAGAAATACCTAAGGTAAATGATGAGTGCAGCAAGCCAACATGGCACATGTATACCTATGTAACAAACCTGCACATTGTGCACATGTACCCTAGAACTTAAAAGTGTAATAAATAAATAAATAAATGTCTGAAGAGGAGAACTAAAAACAATCTAATTAGAAATAAAATGTTTTTCTGTGAGGTGAAGTCCATAGGCCTAAAATCAAGGTCATTTTTGAGTTTTTGGTTTAACCCCATTCTTTCATTAAAAAGGGTTTCTTCTTTTCTTTCTATTTTTAAACCTTCAGATTTTTCATCCTTTCATTTTCCCTTTTCTCCTTCCTTCCTTCTTTCTTTTTTATATATTTTAAAATCCTGTCTTTCTACCTTTTCTCACTGTTTTGGTTATAAAAGAATATCACAAAGACAAATGAGAAACTTGGAAACCACTTGCAACATATATTTGAAAGATTAGTAACCTTAATATACAAAGAGTTCTTATAAATCAATAAGAAAAAGATGAAATAAAAATGTACAAGGGTTAAGATCAGCAATTTTGTATAAGAAATTTAGATAAATAACTGGAAAAATGTTAAACTATATTAGTAATAAGATAAATGAATGTTGTTACACATTAATCACCTTTTTTCATGTATAAAAGTGCTAACATCAAAAGAGTATGATGTAACCCACTGAGAAGGGTAGGAAAAAAATAAACTCTCATATACCACTCATGGGAATGTAAACTCAGGTTGCTTAATGCTAGGCTCGGGCATTTATATTTCTGTCCCTGTGAATGGTAATCCCTGTAAGTTGGATATAGTACATGACACTCAACTGTAGTGCTGCAAACACAGTGAACAATTTGACAATTCCTAGCAGAAGTGTCTTGGTTTTGCACATATTTTGAAAAAGTGATCCCACTTTTAGAAAAGTATTTTAAAAAATGAGAATGATGCCAATATTTAACTACAAAGATGATTTTTTAAAATTATTATTTATAAGCAAATAGAGAAATAATTTACAGAAATAATTCCTAAGTTCTATAGTATGGTTTTGAGTAAACTTTGGGTCTATTAAAATTAAGTTATGGAAGAAGTCATAATGACGTGAAAAATATGTTCCTAATTTGTGTTAAATGATATACAGTAAGTTATAAGACTAATTTCTCGCTATTTGCATTTTCCGTTTCTAAAGATCAGAAGGATAAGCAACAATTTGTAATTCATCTCCAGATTACAGGACAGAAAATAGTTTGTATTTTTTTCTTTTTGCTTATCTGTTTTTCACTATAAACCTGTCTTACTTTGGTGATAAGAAGTTTTACATATTTTTCAAAGATGATCACAAAAGTTGAACTACTTACTTTTAAAATTGTAACAAGAAATAAACATGGATATTTAAAAATGTATGATGCTTGGTGTACATATCTAGTGGATTTTCATTTATATTACTATTCCTTATATTTGGAATTGGTACATTAGTATGTTTGCACATGACAAAACTGAAGCAGAAAAAGGTTAAACAACATGCACAAAGCCATACAGTGTTAAGGTGGCTGTGACAAGATTAGAGACCATTTCTTACAATAACAAATCTAGCACTTCCTCCCCTTTACCAGAGATGCTTTTGTCTCTGTTGACCTCATTGTTAGACAATTGCTACCTTTCTCAGAAATTCACCACCCCTCTCTTTAAGCTTCTATCTTCCAATCATTATTCTGACATAGCAAGAGGAAAAAGACCTTCACAGCTCATGACACCATGTGCTTCATTATCATTCTTGGAAAACTGATGACCAGAGAGGAGAAGAGAAGAGGAAGGAAAGAGGACATGTGGATATACCATATGATTGGAGGAACTCTAGCTTTTCAGGAGCTCTAGTCCTACTAATGCAAATGGATAATATGTGGCTTTTTTAGCAGACAAGTAGCTTCAAACAATTGTCCATGTTTTCAGGATTGCTAAGGGAAGAAGCATTACACAGTGGAAAGGATTTGAGCTCAGACATACCCAACTATGTGACTTTGGCCAATTTACTGACTTTTCTTTAGCCTTTGTTCACTACTATCTCAATAAAAGGAGACGATGAATCCATGGCATGGGTGTTGTTGAAAGGACAATCTCTTAAGTCATAAACTGAGTCAATCCTTCTTAAATATGGAATCTATCCTATTTCACATTCAAGGACTTACTCTTAGGCCCAATCACATAATACATTGGCAAGAGTGTCAAAATTTCTCAGTCAGGGCTTCACAAATTGGACATAAGCATCGTGCTTTACTTCACAATTTTTCCAATTTGAACTGCCATTCTCCCTCTATGTTGCTTACCCAACACCAGACGTGAACTTCTCTACCCTTGTTCATTCCTTAAAGATCACTGGAAGTGCCACATTCTTCACGAAAACTGTCCCAATCAATCTGGTCCTCATACACATTTGCATCTGAATTCCTGGGTGCTATGACCATACCAGTGTTATACTTGATTATTTGCTAATATTGTTTTCCAACTGTTCTACATGACATGTGCCCTTCAGGACTATTACAAGAATAATATCTTAAATGTAGCAGCCTTGGGAACACAGTAGGCTTATAATAAATATGTGGCAACTGATTGATAGAAAGAGAATGAATGATAATGGATGAGATAAACTTATAAAATCAGTGTAAAGGGAGGATGCAGAATACATAATGTGAGTACTTTCTCTTGTTTGCTTTTAAAGATCTAAGATTTTTAAAAGTGAAATTCAGGAAAAATTTTAAATACTGCCTGGGTAATATTTTAAAGTATTGTGCCCATTTATCGGAGAAGTAATTTTTAATTTTTGAGAATTTTAAATGTTAATTTTTTATTTTTATTTATTTATTTTTGAGATGGAGGCTTGTTCTGTCACCCAGACTGGAGTGCAATGGTGTGATCTTGACTCACTGCAACCTCCACCTCTCAGGTTCAAGCAATTCTCCTGCCTCAGAATCCCAAGTAGCTGGGACTACAGGCGCCCGCCACCACACCTGGCCAATTTTTGTATTTTTAGTAGAGACTGGGTTTCACCATATTGCCAGGCTGGTCTCAAACTCCTCACCTTATGATCCGCCTACCTCGGCATCCCAAAGTGCTGGGATTACAGGCGTGAGCCACTGTGCCCGGCCAAGTTTTGAAAATTTTGATAAATACGTAAAAAGCAGTGCTATACCCTTGTCTAGCTGTGTTAACAATACTTAGAGTTTCTAGGAAAAACTGACTTTTTACCTGAAACTATGGTTAAATATTCTCTCTGTCTTAATCTGTTTTGTGCTGCTACAGACTACCCCAGACTAGGTAATATATAATGAACAGAAATGTATTGGCTCACACTTTTGGAGACCGAGGAGCCAAATATCAAAGTGCTGGCATCTGGTGAAGGTCTTTCTGCTACATCATCACATGGTGGAAGACATCACAAAGTGGAAGGCAAAGGGCAAGAGGCTGAACTCACCCTTTTATAATGACACCAGTCCCTCCCATGAGGCTAGAGCTACCATGGCCTATCACTCTTGAAGGTCTTAACTCTTAAAACTGTTACAATGGCAATTAAATTTCAACATGAGTTTTGGAGGAGATACACATTCCAACCATAGCAGTTTCAGTCTAGTCTCATGGTACGTTTTTATTTACATTAATAAACACCTATGATATATTTAGAATTTTTCCAGATTCTGAAAGGGCAATGGAATATTAGGAATAGTATCTGTTCTCCACAAACTTATTTTTTCATTGATGAGACCAAGATAAAAAGGTCAGACAATAATAATAATATAAAACCCAACTAAAGTTGCGTTGCAGGAGTGTGTATAATTTAGACAGAAATAAATGGCAGAAATTCATGATTGGGAAAATAAATGAAAGACATATTCATATCAATAACATTTATTACATGTTTGGAAGACTATAAGCAGGTCAAAATAAGTGAAATGTGGTTGAGAAGTTTCTTGATTTGTTTTGTTTAAAAATTATAGGCATGCCTTTAAGATATTAAAAATTATTATCAAAATATGAGTTTGGCATTTTCTTTATCATGATTATGCAAAGCTAGACTTTCCCAGTGCTATCTATATCTAAGAAGGTAAAATGCATGTAACCTAAATGTGTTTACATACTCAAGTGAAGTGAATTAATAACATGTCTGCCAATAGTTGAGAAATAAAATGTATGCACTTTAGCTAGACATTGAAATATGTTAAATATTCAAGAAGTTCCCAAGATATAATTCTCAAACTTGACTTACGGGTTTACTTTACCATCCATATGCTTTTATGTTATATACAATACAAAAAGAAAATCTGTATTTAAGACCAAAAAACATCTCCAGTAAAGTTTATAATTTATAAACTTATAATTCCTAGGGATTCAGTTTACCTAGTTCTAACTATAAAACACTTGTTATTCATGTTATATGTCTACTATTTTGCAAGCTCATTTTTAAGGCATTCAAACTTCCTGCAGTTTTATAAGGTTTATTATTTTATGTGGTACCAGATAGATGCCCCAAATATTAGTAGGTCAAATAGCTCATTTTTGTTTTGTTCTGTTTTGTTTTGTTTTGTTTTGAGACGGAGTCTCCCTCTGTTGCCCAGGCTGGAGTGCAGTGGCATGATCTTGGCTCACTGCAAGCTCCACCTCCCACGTTCACATCATTCTCCTGCCTCAGCCTCCCAAGTAGCTGGGACTACAGGCGCCCGCCACCGCACTCGGCTAATTTTTTGTATCTTTAGTTGAGACGGGTTTCACCATGTTAGCCAGGCTGCTCTGGATCTCCTGACCTCGTGATCTGCCCGCCTCAGCCTCCCAAAGTGCTGGGATTACAGGCGTGAGCCGCTGTGCCTGGCCCCAAATAGCTCATTATTTTACTATTTATATCAAGAACATTGGGAATATTTTAGCCTTTTATCTATTAATTTTTTAAACATAGTTTTAAAATTATTTTCATAGACATAAATGGAATTTTTCATCTTAAATACAATCTTCCTCTTCTAAACAGGTGTCAGGTTTGGGATGAGCACATGCATATCCTGGAATTGATTTTCCTATCTTATTAGCTTTCCCGGCACTGCTATATATATATGTTAATCACATTTAAGTAAAGTTGACATGGGTATTGTGTATATGTTATATACATTTCAAAGCTGGAAACAAAATTGACAAATGTAATTGTTTTTATGGTTAAAAAAACTAAAGAGATTAGAGCTGGGCATGGTGGTTTACACCTATAATCCCAAAGACTTGGGAAACTGAGGCAGGAGAATTACTTGAGCCCAGGAGTTCAAGACAAGCCTGGGCAACATGGTGAGACCATGTTTCTAAAGAACAAATAAACAAATAAAATTAGCTGGGCATGTGGGGGTGTGCCTGTAGTCTCAGCCACCCAGGAAGTTGAAACAGGAGGATTCCTTGAGCCCCAGGAGTTCGAGGCTGCAGTGAGCTATGATCAGTACCATTGTGCTACTGCACTCCAGTCTAGATGACAGAGTATGACCCTGACTCTGAAAAACAAATTTTAAAAAGATTAGTTGGTAGGTTTTTCAGTCATAGGTGATTTCACTGTGACCAGTTACTATGCAGATAATGATAAGGGATTGAAGGTATCTAAAGTACAAACATATTTTGTGAGCTCACAAGGAAAGTTTATCAACCAATGGTCACCAAACTAATGATAAAAAAATGAAAAGTATTAGCCAAAGAAGCAATGAACCTTGCTTAAGGTATATAAAGAAAATAATAAGTGAATTTGTTCCTCACTGCTCTGTATACTAGCCTTTAGTTCTACACTTCTATTAGATATATAAAACCTATGTAATGATCATATTTTCTGAGGTTATTTCTATAGATTCATGAGAAGTAATAGATAAATGATACCAGGAGTGGGGTGGTACCAGGAGGACCTGGAGAGTAGGGGCTAGGTGGCAGGTGTATGTGGCTAACGAAGGTCAAAATATAGTGGGTACAGAGTGAATGGAGAGGGTACAAAACCAGAAGTCTGGACTAGGAGGGTCATAAATCCAGGAAGCCAGAGGCCAGGCTGAGGGTACATGTTCCAAATCCAGCTTGATAGTTACTTATGGGTAAAGCATTAGCAGTCAAAACACTGTAAAATAACCCCAATCCAAAGGCAAAGACTGCCGCGATGACCTGAGTGGTAAGAGACAGTACTAGTAGACGGAGCCTCTCAACCTCTGCACTATCGCCATTTGATGCTGAATAATTATCTGTTGGAGAGTTGTGGAGGGTGTTATACTGTGCATTGTGGAATGCTTAGCAGCATCCCTGGCCTCTAATCACTAAAGGACAGTAACCTCTCCCCTCCTTCAGTTGTGAAAAACAAAAATGCCTCAGAATGTTCCCAGGAAGGCAAAATTGCTCCTAGTTGAGAATCAGTGCAGAAAACAAAGGTCAGTTTTCCCTAAAGGGAGGAGGGGAAGAGGGTTTACCATGATACGTCTCAAGCTTAAACAAGATTCTTTAATATCATTATAAACCGTATGTTCTTTATTGTTATTATGAGGAAAGTTAACATCTTTAGGACTAAGACTAAGTTAAAAGTAGGACTAAGACTCTAGTTAAAAAAAATGACTTACACATTCTAGATCGGGAATTGTCTTTTCTTTTCTTTTTTTAATTTTTTACATCTAGTGAAAACTGCACACAATAAATTCTACACACTGAAAAAATACAAGCCTTTTAATGTAAAGAACAAAGAGATTTCTGAGTTGAATCACACAAATATTATTTGCTGTAGGCCATGTAATGGTGCACTGTAAGTATAAATTATTTGCAACCAAAGTGTATGATAATTCCATAAAGCGGCCACACTCTACTTTCAAATAATACTTCTGGAAGGAAAAAGTCAAATGTGCTTTACCCCACAGCCAGATATAAAACTGTTGAAATAAATTGGTTGCTGGTTTCTTTCCCTGGAGTTTCTTAATGCATTTCTACAATGGGCAATATTATGCGCTGGACTGTGCCCTGTGAATTTTTATGTTGAAGGCCTAACCCTCATATCTTAGAATATGACTGTATTTGGAGATAGGACCTTTAAGAGCTAATTAAATTAAAATAAGGTAATTAGAGTAGGTCCTAATCCCATTTGACTGGCATCCTTATACAAAGAGAAAGATACAGCACAAATGACTCAGAGGGAAGGTCACTTGAAAGTACAGTGAGAAGACAGCCATCTACAAGCCAAGGAGCGAGGCCTCAGAAGAAATTAATCTTGCCTCCACTTGGCCTTGAACTTCTAGCCTTCAGAATATTCAGAAAATGTATTTCTGTAGTTTAAGTCACCCGCTCTGTGGTACTTTGTTTTTGGAGACCTGGCAAACTAATATAAGCAATTTTCCATCTTCTCCTGTAGATGTGCTATAAAGGCCTTTGGGCTTCTCCTTCCCCGCTTAACTGCTCATCGGCAGGTAACAGCACCACAGTACTTCTATGATGTGAATAGAATTCAATTTCGAGATGAATGATAAAAGTACTAACTTAACTCACATTAGAAAAGTTTCCATGAAGGTATTTATAGGTACTAGAAGAAAGAGAAGTGTGGCCCCTCTGAAAAATGATGGGCAGCCGATGAAATGGGACTTTCCCAATACTCCAAATACAGCCTGGAAGTTGATCTCAGCCTTCTCTAAAGATGCTCTGAGAAAACGAACCTATTATCACTTTGGCAATGACAGATGCCATTCTCAATTTTAAAATACAGCTCTGTTGCTTCCTAGCTGAATCCTCGTTTTTCATGCCTAAAACATAGGGTATCATAAATTTATTCAATATGGTTGCTGCCTTGGCATCCATTTTTTTTCCTTTTGGTTTTAAAATCTCTACAATATTTATTTACCTATTTATTTATTTACTTCTTTATTTATATTTTTTATAGATGGGGTCTTGATTTGTCACCCAGGCTGGAGTTCAGCAGTGCAGTCATAGCCAACTGTGCCTCAAACCCCTGAGCTCAAGTGATTCTCCCACCTCAGCCTCCTGAGTAGCTGGGACTATAGGCATGAACCACCAATCCCAGCTAATTTGTATTTTTATTTTTTTGTAGAGACAAGTTCTTACTATGTCACCCAGGCTAGCCTCAAATTCCTGGATTCAAGCAATCCTCCTTCTACAGGTATGAGTCACTGTGCGCCTGGCCAGCATCCATGCTTAGGCCTAACAGAAGTTGTTTGAAAGCCAGTTGTATCCTGTCACCTTTGGCCTACTAAAACTTCCCTCCCTGTGTGATTGTTTGTGATATGTTCCACTTGTTCTTCATCTAGCTGACCCCAAACCCAATACACTCCACAACTGCTGATCATGGTAAAAATCTAATAGTGTCAGAATCATCAAAGTAAGTTCCTGCTTCCTGAGTGTTTTCTTTAAACTAGCCAATCCACAATCCCCATGGGAAAGCCTAAGGGGTGGTGCATACGGACCTAATAAAGACAGTCCCCAGGTGCTCGCTCTCTCTTGCTCCCCCCTTGCTGGCTGGGCTCCCTGCCACCTCCAGGCTTCCTGTTGGTCTCCTGTGGGCATCCCTCACCTGTCTACCTGTGAGTAATAAATGCCTTCTGTTTTGGGCATTTTAGTTCTACTTCCTCACTGTGTCTCCCCTGACACACATATCCTAACTTTTCCCCCAACCCTTTTCAAAGCTCTCCTGGAGAGTGGCTATCCTGGCTTACGGCCATTCTCAAGAGAGAGAAACCATAAGACCAAATTAGAAAAAACCCTAACAATGGAACCACAGCACAGGGTTAATGCAGTGCCTCCTTTCTTAGAGTGATCATGAAGATTAATGATTTACCCATGTAAAGAAAGGAACGCTGTGGCCGTCTAATCGAAAGCAATTAAAAAATGTTTGCATTATTAGTAACCATTATTATTGTTATTATTTAATATATTAATTATGATTATTATTAACCATTATTATATTTAAAGATCATATAGTTATGAATTAAACACAAGTTCAAATTAATGACAGGTGAAGTATATTATCTACATTAGTAGTCACATTCCATTATACATCACCCTTATTTCATGTTGCATATTTAGAATTTTCAAATACCTAATGCTTCAACATTGCAGAAATACTCCACAATTTTTGAGGATTTTTACATTTAGTTTAAAATGTACTTACTATTGTAAATATGGACTGACAATAATTTCCTGAGCACTGTGTGTTTCAAAGCATTGATGTGAGATTGAGGATGATTTCATTATTTCACTTGCTCATGCACTGCAATGCATTTTAAAATTTATTTAAAGTAGCAATTTTTCAAACAATAATTTGTTTGTATAATTATTAATATATTACACTCCTAAAACTGTCTCATTTTCTTTTAAATTTGCAGTGTGCTTTTTGACTCTGCATCATTGGAAATACCTGCTGATAGAAACATTTGTTTCAATATCAATAGATCATAATTATGCAATTATTTTTTATCTTATGTTAGTATGGCTTCCTGCAGACATTTTTTAGAAGACATGAGAATGAATACGATGTCATTATTTCCGAATATCTCAAGGAGTCTAAAATTTATAAAATCTTATCAATTATGATGTAATACTGACAAGACATGAGAATATTTGCTTCATACATCATAGGAAGTCACATTTAAAAATATAATTAACATTTACTTTTAATAATACTTAAAAATACAGGCACCAATCAGCTCAATATTGTTATAAAGCAAATCAAAAGGAAAAATGAAACAAGGACATTGAAACAAAAAGTCATCAGATTACAGCAAGAAAAATTTATTTAATTCAACTCGTCTCAACAACTACTTATCAAATAGCTGTTAAGTGCGTCCACTCTGAAGAACACTGAGATGCTTGAAAAAAATGAAGAAAGGGGAAAGAAGGAGAAGGAGGAGGAGGAGGAAGAGAAAGAAGAGGAGGAGAAAAAGATTATAACCACAGTCCAGTTCTTTATCACATGGGAATCTGAGGAATTTACATTATGTTTCAGTTCGAGAAATACTTTAGTAAAAGCCTTAAATTAAATGCACTTAGCAGATTCACCTTTCAATTATAAAATTAGGGAGAAGAACTTCAAATTACTTAGAAGAACTTAGTCCACTTAGGGCATTAGCAGAGAGCTGACCATCTCTATTGGTTTTTTGGTTTTCTACAGCTGTTCTGGATAGAACGCATCCTACTCTGATCTACAGGCAAGGCATCCTGTTTACTGTTTGGCTCTGATAGATGGCTTAAGAGGATGAATGTGCATCAGCACTCTTTATTCACTCCTTTCCACCTGCCAGAGTCACCTGTGATATGACAAACTACTTCAGATGGAGATGGAAACCTCAAAAGAAAGCTCACTGAAAGGCAAGTACCAACAATGCTCACTGTAGCTTGAAATTTCCTGGAAGCAATTCTTGCCATGGCTAAGGAAAGCACTTTGGACACTGTGACTTTAATGGCACCATAAAAATAACAAGGCATTAAACAAGCCTCAGCCTTAATAGGCTAGAAGAGGAAGAGTGGAGGAAAATATTCAAATTACCCAAATCCAACTAATGGCACATTCAATCGATGTAAATACATTACTTAAGGTTCTCTAATAACCCCGAGGTTTATCCTATTTTCTAAAAAGAAGTGTGAATGACTGCTATTCTCAGACTGCCCTAGAAGTGCTGCTATAGGCATTGAAATTTGGAGTGAGAAACTGGGGAAGGAATAGGGATGGAATGCAGGAACAGTTAGAATTCTGACTATGAACATAAACGGGCTTACAATTTCCAACAATGGTATTTAACAGGGTAGATGCAGGCATGGGGCCCGGCAAACTTACAAGTTGGAGAAGGAATCACAGATCATGTAATTTGGGGCCAGGGGAAGCATCTTTAGAAATCATTTATTAATAATTAGCCCCTCAGTTTTGATGTGAAGCACCGAGACCCAAGAGATGAACTGATTTCCCCAAGACAACACAGTAACCTCTGGGGGTAAGAGTTCCACAGCCTAGATTTTCTGTCACCTTGTTCAGTTCTTAAAAACTATGATACAAGTTGGCAGGGGTGACGGTATGTAATAGTCCTGAAGATGAAAAACAACAGGAATAGAAGTGATGGCTCACTTCTTCAATCCTCAATTTGAAAGGAAACAAGAAGTAGCTTTACTCACCTACAGAGAAAAATTCACTCATTTTCTTTTTGTAGATTTTGAAGTCAACTTCTAAGAAGACACAGAAAATGATCCGATCCACCTAGAGGCAAAAGATAAACACTCAAAGTGAAAACAAAAAATGGCAACTGTCCTCCCAGCACGTCGTCTTAGAACAAAAACAAATGGAAAGGCCTCATACAGATTTTTGGTTCTATACTGCTATCTACATCATAGCATTGAGTGAAGTTCAAGGATGTGTATAAGGATGTGACTGTGTGTGTGTGTGTGTGTGTGTGTGTGTGTACTCTGTATATAAATAAACCTATGGGCTCTTTGGTGGAAAGATGCTATATAAATCAAATAAGAAATAATAAATGACAATAAGCCACTTTGCAGCAAGCTATAAATAAGATCTGAGATTCCGACAGGATACCTAGACTTTATGTCCTATAAAACAGCCACACGAGAGGTATACAGCAGAATGACAATAAAGTATGTCAGTAAACAAAGAGCTCTTTGTCCTACTCTTCCTAGACAAATATATTTATCAAACCTGTTAGTATTTGAACAAGGCCTAAAAAGCTTCCATGTAGCTTAATTGGCATGAAGCCACTTGCTTTTAGTTTAACACACTTGGAAATGCAACAGAAACAAAAAGTAACTAGTTGACAGTGACACAAGGTCAACATAACATTTAATTGTGTAGCTATTATTGAATAAGTAAATGCCACCTCAAAAGTAAAATGTATGCATAGTCCCTTTTTTGTTTTGAGAGAACTTCTGTGTGTAAAGAGTTTCTTGGAAACATTCAGAGAGCAATATAGTAAACGGAGAAGAGACATGGAATATACATAATAGCTCACATATATCTGATTAAATCCGTGACTTAATTTTATGTCCTAGAAATAAATTCCCCTGTAGTTATTTTGTTTTAACAACATAAAAAAAATTGAAAATCACTCACTGGCAAGTTGCATAGAACATCAAATGAGGTGTTTCTCATGGCAGTAGGAAATGGAAGTGGGTGTGTACGTGGCAGGACAAGAAAGAACCCCAATGGAAGTCACCCACCTAACCTCCCTGCTCTCCTAGCCTACGTGATACAGATCTCACTAGTAAGACAGTTCCCAGTAGAAAAGGAGATCGTAATTATTCTCACTTCTGTATCTGCGATTGTTGACTTTTTTCCCCCAGGCTTTACATGATCAGAATATTTCTAAAGTCAACCAATCGATCAAAAATCAAAACAAGAAAATTTGACTTAATGCAGATCCGAGAAGACCAGGCTGAACGGTGTCATTCCTACACATTTCCCCCATACTTTAAATCATTTAATATAAATTATGAAATTTGTTTAACACTCATGTTTCTTGCGTGAGTGTGTATAAATATATGTGTGTGTGTGTATGAGTGTGTGTGTATGAGTGTGTGTGTTTGTGTGTGTGTGGGTAAATGACAATGTTATTCTCTGCTAAGTGTACTTTTGTTTGTTTGTTTGTTTGTTTGAGATGGAGTCTTGCTCTGTCACCCAGGTTGGAGTGCAGTGGCGCGATTCCACCTCCCGGGTTCAGGTGATTCTCTTGCCTCAGTCTCCCGAGTAGCTGGGACTATAGGTGCGTGCCACTACACTCAGCTAATTTTTTGTATTTTTAGTAGAGACAGAGTTTCACCGTGTTAGCCAGGATGGTCTCGATCTCCTGACCTCGTGATCTGCCTGCTTCGGCCATGCAGACCATATACCGATATTTCAAATATTAGAGGGAACTATAATCTGCCTTTTAGCATATTAGGCTCTATTACCATGGAAATGATTTAGGTCCAAAACTCAGCAGCCTAATTTATTTTCCCAGAAAAAAAAAAAAGGTAGGGGGGACGGTGACAATGAAACACTTTTAGTTTAAATTAATTGTGTGGCCCAATTCTCTGCCCTTACCCTTAGGCATAGCACGGAAAATGTCTTGGAAGCAAGGTGAATCCAAGAATTAGCCTTATTCACTAAGTACTTATTATGTATGTATATGTGTATGTATTTATATAAGTGTGCACAAACATATTCTCTGGGGTTATTGTTGAACAAGAGCTCATTTAGTTGACAAGCTCTGTGTTTATGAACACACCATGCATACTATCAGTGCTTGTGGCACACTGTGTCTTCCAAGATGGCATGCAATGCGCTTTCCATCCCACAGTTCTTCTCACAATGTAATAATGATACTCCCTTCATTGGGAAATGGGATCCACAGTTATTCCTTGAGCAACACAGCTTTGAGCTGCACAGGTCTACTTATAGGTGGATTTTTTTCAGTAAAAGTTAAGCAGAGCATGCCTGCCTCTTCTGCTTCCTCTTCTACTTCCTCCACCTCTACCACCCCTGAGAAAATATACCTACCTCCCTTCCTCCTCCTCCTCAGCCCACTCAATGTGAAGACAATAAAGATGAAGACCTTTATGATAATCCACTTCCATCTCATGAACAGTAAATATATTTTCTCTTCCTTATGGTTTTCTTAGTAACATTTTCTTTCTCTAGCTTACTTTATTGTAAGAATACAGCATATAATACATGTAACATACAAAATATGTGTTAATCAATCTTCTATGTTATCTGTAAGGCTTCCAGTCAATAGTAGGCTATTAGCAGTTAAGTACCTGGGGAGTCAAAAGTTATACCTGGATTTCTGACTGCATTGGGGATAGTCACCACTTACCCTCACATTGTTCAAGGGTCAACTGTTCTGCCTCTTGAATCTGAGAGGCCTATGACTATGGTAGAAATGATGCTATATAACTTTGCAGTCCATGTGATAAAAGGTGATACAGTTTGTGCCTGGTCTTCTTGGGAGGCTCGCTCTTGCACCCAACAACCATGCCATGAGGAAGCAGAGACACTATATGGATCCAACTATCCTCACTGAAAGTAGGTAGACTTTAGATTATTTCAACTCCAGGCCTTTGAGCCATCCCAGCTAATGTCACATCAGCAGAGATAGGTCATTCCTGCTAAACGCTGATTTCAAATTCATGAGCTAACCATCAAAATACATAACTAGAAATCTGATATTCTTTTAGCTTCTCCCTGTAACTGCTTTTCCAGAATCTCTTGTTTTTCCAGCTATGTAGTACTTGACTCCTACTGAAAAGCCCAGACTGAATACATAAAAAAGGAGTCACAGTGGGATGAGGAGAAAGTCTAATTGTTACATGGCTGAGAGACTGGAAATCTGACTTGCGCAAAGGAAAAAGGGCCCAGATGCCCCATACTAGCCCCAGATAAATTTCATGAGAACCTACAAGAATGCCTTGCTATTGAGGTCCAGGAGCATGATTTCATTTTTTTTCTCTTTTTTTTTTTTGAGATGGAGTCTCTCTATGTCACCCAGGCTGAAGTGCAGTGGCGCGATCTCGGCTCATTGCAAGCTCTGCCTCCTGGGTTCACGCCATTCTCCTGCTTCAGCCTCCTGAGTAGCTGGGACTACAGGTACCCACCACCACACTCGGCTAATGTTTTTGATTTTTAGTAGAGACGGGTTTCACTGTGTTAGCCAGGATGGTCTTGATCTCCTGACCTCGTGATCCTCCCACCTTGGCCTCCCAAAGTGCTGGGATTACAGGCGTGAGCCACTGCGCCCAGCCTCATGGTTTCATTTTTTAAAATGTTAGGCAGTGAAATAATTGTGTGAAATAGTGGTTCTTGAGAGATTGTGTTCGTTCGTTTATTCATCAGATATTAAGTGATCACTTCCAATTTGTTGCGCCTAGCCTATATGCCATTCACTTATAGAAAACATGAGTCCAGAAATCGAGTGATTTTTTTTCCCCAAGGCCGAAGCAATCAATTAAGGCAAAAACTCAGGTGTCTTTGCTTTTAGGATTTATTTTTAAATTTTTAAATACATTAGAGATGGAGTCTTGCTATGTTGCCAGGATGGACTCAAATTTTTAGGCTTAAGCAAACCTCCTGAGTGGCTTGGACTATAGGAAGATAGTGTATGAATCTCACATTCAGAGTTTGTTTGTTTGTTTCTTCTGTGATATCACCTAGAGAGACACACACAGAATTGAGTTTCTAGGCCTGTCACTAGCTCTATTACATCAGAGAAGCCATTATCTCTCCTCACCCTGGTTTTTACATCTTTCTAAAGAAAAGATGGAATTATCTCATCTCTATAGTTTTTTTTTTTGTTGTTGTTGTTGCTGTTTTTGCTTTCTATGCCTCTGTTACAGTCTATGTCAAAAGTTAGTTAAGCTTAAGTTATATTTCTCTGAAAGGTTCTGGATTAGGGCTGGCCACAGAGAAATGTCCTTGAGATTCACAGGGCGGAAGTGCAGTCAGAGACTTTATGTGAGGAAGGTGGTGCAGGGCTTGGGCAGGTCACGCACGCCATTGCTTATCACATGGGTGTGGAGTAGCAGCTGGCCCCACAGCTTCTCCAGTTCTTGATGGTTCTTCTGCCACACGTTCTTGGAGCCAGGCTGGGCACACATGAAGTTCTGCAGCGAGAGCACTGGCTCCTTCGGCAGGACATCGCAGCTTTGAGGTTCCAATCAGTGAGAGACAGATACACTGGCCTGTGCATCTCTGTGGATTCCAGTTTTCCCTTGTGAGTTTCATTTGTCTTTGTTCTCTCCTGCTTTGCATGCAGCTTTCCTATTGACAACTTCCTCTTTATCATCTGCCCTGCTGACATACTTCTGGCCCTGTTCGGATGGAGAGGCAAGGGACTTGCATAGACATCTTCACTAGCTCCATTCCATGGGCCCCGGTTAGAAGCTTTTCTATTCAGTCAATCATCCCCTTGTGGAATGTTGCTTTCCCAGTTTCTCCCACAACTGTACAAGATCTAATCCTGGCAATAAATCCATTACCCCATATCATTCAAGGATTCTGCTTCTCTGACTTAACTCCAACTGACGTAATCTTCAATATCATTTCAGTGAATATTATGTAGAGAAGAGCAATGAAGTAAAAAGAATAACAATGTTCCTTGTTAGAGGTGTGCAACCTGTCAAGGCTTCTCAAATTCCAATTACTTCTTTTTCAATGGACTTTTGTTGGTCCTGGCCCATCTTCTTGGTTAACTTCCTAAAGTTTCCATCCCCTCTTGTACTTAAAGCAACTTTGTATATTTAAAATAACTTACTCTTTTTTTTTTTCTTTTTTCTTTTTTTTTTTTTTTTTGAGATGGAGTCTCACTCTGTCGCCTAAGCTGGATTGCAGTGGCACAATCTCAGCTCACTGCAACCTCCACTTCCCGGGTGCAAGTCATTCTCCTGCCTCAGCCTCCTGAGTAGCTAGGGTTACAGGCACACACCACCACACCTGGCTAATTTTTGTATTTTTAGTAGAGACGGGGTTTCACTATCTTGATCAGGCTGGTCTCGAACTCCTGACCTCGTGATCCGCCCGCCTCGGCCTCCCAAAGTGCTGGGATTACAGGCGTGAGCCACCATGCCCGGCCAATAACTTACTCTTTTATGAACACGTTGTCAGTAAACTCAGATGATTCCCTAGTCTAAAATGTAATCGAAAATAATACAAAAAACAACATTAATATTTTTTAGAACAACTTGACAGTTCACTTTGTGTCTTAAACTGGAACCTCATGAAGAATCAGGTGGAACTCATCTTTGCATCACCAGTGCACAGTATAGGATCTGACACATAATAGGAGCTCTGTAAATATCCACAGAGTATATGTTAGACAAATAGATTTGACTAAAATGTAGGTATGTGGCAGATAGTTTTAAGGGTTACTTAGTTCCAGAACCAAAAAAAAATAAGATATTTCGGAGGACTTTCCTTTAAGTTTGCCAGAAGAGCTGAGAACAGAAATACAGAGAAACCTGGATGGTTTTGCAAAGCACTATCCAAAAAAGAAAAAGAAAAGCACTATATAAAGGGCATGAGGCATTATTGTCACCCACTGTCATCTTATCCAATGATACTATGTTGACTACAATGGCTCTTCAGCCCAGTTTTCATATAGAGTGCTTAATAGTTTCACGGTAGCAACAATGATGCCCTCTAAACTAGGATGTATTAGAAACTAACAGCTTTTTAAAATGAAAAGACAATATCAAGTGTTGGCAAAGATATAGACAGACAGGAACTTTCCTAGACTGCTTTTGAGAATAAAAATTGGAAACCTCTTTGGAAAAGTATTTGGCAGTACATACTAAATTAGCTGAATATGTACATGTCTTATAACCTAGCAATTTCACTCCTACATAGATACCTAGTAGAACCTACATATATATTCACCAAAAGACACACACCAGAATGTTCATAGCAGCACTATTTGCAATATCTCCAAATTGGAAGCTACTTAAATGTCCATAAGTGATAGAATGGATAAATAAAGTATGATCTACTCATATAATGGAATATTAAAAACCAATGAGAACAAAAAATGTATAACTATACAAAATAATATAAGCAAATCTCACAAGCATAATGTTGTATAAGAGAACCCAGAAAAAAAAGAGGACACACTGGATGATTCCATTTTTATCAAGTCCAAAAACCTTATAGAAATAGGCAAAATCATCGATGGAGTTAGAAGTTAATGTAACAATTACCCTGGGGTGGAGGGTTGGTGCAAAGAGACCTAGGGAAATGCCTGGGATCCTGGTTTTTTGATCTGGATGCTGGCCCCCTGGATGTGTTCAGTTAGGGAAAATTCATCAAGCTATGCACTCAGGAACTGTGTTCTTTTCTCTATGTTATACTTCAATAAGAAATTTTTTAAAGGTTGAAAGTCCTATGTTACAGCTGTCTTGGTCAACAATCAAAAATCTATTTTTGTTGACTTCAGGGTCGAAAAAAGTCCTTTACAAGCTGACCTCCTAAAGGTAATCTCTCTATGTATTTTCACTGAAGCCAACTGTAGCTCACCCATCGAGGCATAAAGGAGTAAAGATGTATGTCTTTCACCAAGATATCTATTAATCCACAGTTGGGGGTTTCCTACCCCATAAATGTGATGACATATGTTCCATTAATCTTTTCCAGCATCATATCCACTGCCCCTGAAGAGGGTGACACAGCGAAGCAGGTTTGGAGTATCTGCAGCCAACCTCCATTTTTCGCAGCTACCAGTCATAGGGCAGCTGACACAGCCAAGATTATCCTGTGTTCAGTGATATGGGGAGAATGAATGGATTCTGATGAATGTAATTTGCTTCCCCAACAACCAACATTTAGAGATCTGGTGTGATGCAAGTGCTGCTTTAACTGAGGACTGATGGAGGGCTATCCTGGGTAAATATAGCCTGAGGGACAGCTGGGCTGAAGTCCCAGCCTTCATAAAAGAGAAATCAACAATCTCACCAGTGCAGAGTTGGATATGGGATGATTTCATAAATTAGTGGCTGCTGCTAATAAGTGAATTAAATGTCAAGGCTTAAGTATCAAATTTGTAGAAAGACAGGTTTTGAGAGGGGGGAGGACCAGGATAAGTGAAGTTTCCTCAGTACTCAGAGTAACTCAAGGATACACAGAGCAGCAAAGGGAAGCGGTCACTACGGATTAATTAAGAACAGGAAGTTGGGGTGTCTGGGTCCTAGTCCCTCCTCTCTCACCAAGTGAAGCAAAAGAGAACAATCTGCTCTTTTCCCAGCATGTCAGTTTTCTGCTGCTACATGACAAATTGCCACAGATTTAATGGCTTAAAAAAACAACACTTTATTATCTCACAGTTTCACAGTTGGCTGAAAGTCCAGGTCCAACCTAATTGGGTCCTCCGCTTTGAGTCTCAAAAGCTGCAGTCAAAGGCTTGGAATCTTCTTCCAAGCGCATTTGAGCTTTTGACAGAATTTGATCCCTTGCAGTTGCAGGACTGAGGTTGCCATTTTCTTGCTAGGTGTTGACCAGGGATGGCTTTTATCTTCTAGAGGTCACCTGCATTTCCTTGCCATATGATCCCCAAAGCAGTTCAGGACGTGAGCGCTCTCTTTCTTCCAGGCCAGCAAGAGTGTGCCTCTATCACTTTCTCCACCTACCACCTCTACGTTCCTTCTAAGAGCCCACCTAATTAGGTCAAGTCCTCCTGTTTGTAACTAGCCAGACTGATTCAATACCTTTATTCCCTCTGTGGAAATCTCTTTTCCTAATCAACAGAGTGACTATCCCATCATATTTGAAGGCTCTACACACCCTGAAGGGGAGAAAACTGAACAAGGTGTGCACACCTAGGGGCGGTCATATTGGCATCTTGGAGGCTGTTTTGAACTTCAGCCTCCCACACCCAGATCCCTCCATGTAACCAGCTGCCTGTGTCCCTGCTTGACTTTACCATTTACCAGTGACCTTGAACAAGTTACTTAAGTTTTGTAAGTCTCAGTCTGCTCCTCTCTAAAATGGAGACATTGACCTGTGGGGGTTAGTGCCTTAAAACACACCTACTAATTAGCTCACAGTTCTGTAAGTCTAAAGTCTGACATTGCATGACTGGGTTCTGTCTATTCAGGGTGTTACAGGCTAAAATCAAGGTGTCAGCTGAATTGAGCCCTTGTCTGGAGGCTCAGGAGAGAAATCCACTTCTAAGCTCCTTTTTGTTGGTGGTAGAATTCAGTTCCTTGCTGTTGCGGGATGGGGGTCTTCATTTCCTTTCTGGTTGACAGCTGGAGGTCACTCTCAGCTCCTAGAGGCCTCCTGAATTCCTTGCCATGTTTCTGCCTCCATCCTCAAGCCAGCAAAGGTATGTCAACTCCTTCTCAATGTTGAGTCTCTGACTTCCTCCATATTTGCTCCAAATTTAAAGAACTCATGTGATGAAGTTAGGCCCACCTGGATAATCTCCCTATTTTAAGATTTGAGACCTTAGTTAGGTCTTCAAAATCCCTTAGCAGTATTATGGTTTGGAAAATTGGGAGGTCTGTGTACACCATGAGTTCGGAATCTAGAAGATTATCTTAGAATCCTGCCTGCCACCGTTGATTATAATGACCACATAGAAATTCTACATAGAGTCCTCAGCAAAGGGCCTGACATAGAGTAAATGCTCCATAAACATCAGTTGCTTGTTTGCATAGTTATTATTCATAAGGTACCGAAAACACCTACCCTGGTGCTGGCATGAAGATAAAATCAGTGTTCACTTGGTGAGTCCTTTATTTCCACCCTGACCTTGTAAGCCAGGTTAAGACGAGGTGCAGCCAGATGAGAATATCGGGGGCACTTTTTCTGTCTGTTATAGTGAAAATCATTTTATTATTACTACTATTATTATTATTTTAGAGACAGAATCTCATGCTGTCCTTCTGGCTGGAGTGCAGTGGTGCAAACACAGCTCACTGCAGCCTAGAACTCCTGAGCTCAAGGAGTCCTCCCTCCTCAACCTCCTGAGTAGCTGGGTCTACAGGTGTATGCCACACCATGCCTGGCTAATTTTTAAAAATTATTTGTAGAGACAGAGTCTTGCTATGTTGCCCAGGCTGGTTATGAGAAATTCTATCTTAAAAGAAACATTCCTGAAAATAGCCCATAGTATATATAAGCAGCTCTGTTTTTGTCTGGTCATATCAGCCAATGAAACAAAGGGGAAACAGGTAAGCTGATAGTGGAGATGGTGTAATGGAAAAAAGATTTCACAAGACCTCATAGGAGTCCCTATTCTGAGATTTTAATATCCTTGTCAAGTGTCACTGAATATCATTGTTTTGCTTCTTGAAGGTATTAGGTATGGTCACACTTGTGCACACCACCACAGAACCTGCTACTTCAATCTCCAGATCACAGAATGGGAAAATTTTTCTCCCCACGTTCCCGGAGATGTTTGGGTAAGTTGGAAAACATTGATAATCCATAAACTCTCAAAGGGCATTTTTGCATTTTAAAATTGCTTCTACGTGCATAAAAAGGATCCTTTATTTTGGGGGGCTTTTTTGCAAAGCCCGTACATCTGTCATTACTCTGTGGCAGTACAATTCAGAGGCTTCCTGGTTTGTTTTGATAAATTGCTCTTTTGGACTTTTCTTCAACTCAATAAGAAAAATGGCCATGCATCTGAGGAGCCAAGAGTTATTTTGGCTTGAGCTGGAGGCTCATTCACACAAGTTAATTTCTGAGCCTGCCTCATATTGATCAAAATGGACACTTTCACAAACGACACATCTGTTGTGGTCCTTGAAGCTGCTCCATATGCTTAGCATGGAACAGACGCGTGCACACACACACAGGCTTAGGGCCTGCCGTTCTAAATTCTGGCACAGCAAGCATGACCTGTTCTGCCCTTGTATCCAAAGAGATGATCCTGGGAGAGACTGAGGGGAAATGCCAGTCAACGATAGAAAATGGGCTTTCTTTTCATGATTAAAGAGGAAGCTGCGGTGTGCTTCTGGTGGCTGCCCCTCCCTTCAGGACAATGCACATCATCCTTCCCTTGCTGGAGGTGCTGGTGACTGACAGCTCCAAAGAGTGGCTCTCAGAGGACTGTGCTCTGCTGAAGCAGGCACCTCACCCACGCTGCTTCTCTCTTCCTAAAGTCAGCCTGCAGCCGATGACTGACTCATGCCGCAGCCTGAAGGCCCAGCTCCCTTCCCTCAAATTGATGCAGCTCTGAAGGCATTTGTTCTGGGCAGAAGTGTGTCTCCCCAAATTCAGTCATTAAAGTCCTAACCCCCAGTACCTCAGAATGTGACTGTATTTGAAGATAGAGTTTTGAAAGAAGTAATGCAGTAAAATGAGGTCACGGGGATAGGCTCTAATCCCATGTAATAGATGTTCTCATCAGAAGAGGAGGTTTGGACAGACATGCACAAAGGGAAGACCATGTAAAGGCACAGGGGGAAGACGGCCATCTGCCAGCCAAGGAGAGAAACCTCAGAAGAAATGTACCCTGCTGACACCTTCATATTTGCCTTCTAGCCTCCAGAGCTATGAGAAAATAAATTTCTGTTATTCAAGCTACCCAGTCTGTGGTACTTTATGATGGCAGCCTGAGTAGACTAAGACCTTTTCATATATCCTCCAGTTGGCTACACTGATTACAAGGTGGATAAATGCCCGCTCCTGAGCCCCTATTGGGATCAACCAAAGCCTTGTCTGTGACCGGATCACAGTTCAACTTCTCCCAACCCTGCTTCTCATATGCTTCCTCTCTACCCAGGTATGAATCAGGAACACGATCCAATAAACTTCCTACTTATAATTCCCCTCTCAGTCTACTTCCTTGGAAACTTGACCTATGACAACAACCCCCTGTTTTTGACCATCTGAATTATTTTCTTCCTATGCCCACTTTTCCCATCATTTCCAAATGTTCCGAGTGGCAGCAGCCAATCACACATGAAGCTGGCCACCTGAGCTCTGTCCAACAGTGACTGCTACCCGCTCTTTGCTTACTAGTAATTTCAGGAATGACCATATTTGGCATTTGGCTGACCAGTGGTAAGAAGTCAGGACTTATTTTGTAAAAGAGCGTTCAAAGTCAATATACGCTATACATGTAACCCTAACAAAGTGACAGCAGATTTGTTGAGATTGGGGCCCCATCTGACACTCACCATTGGGAAACATGTCTCTCAAAGTTCTCTGTGGACTCTGTTCTAAGGACAGGAAACTGGCTCTGAGGGCAACTGTGCAGTGACTGCCATTAGCAGTGAGGGTAAATCTCACACGGCCAAAGTCACCCAGAGCCAAGACACATCTCTGCAAATGTCTATCTTGCCTAATGCTAGGTAGATCCTTCTGGAGAAGACTTACAGATTGCCTTCTATGTGAGAAATGGATTACTTGTTGGTTTGTTAGCAAATCCATAGAAGATAAGCAGGCCCACACAGTCTGGAGGTGTGACAGCACTGAGGTGCCCTGCTCAGGTCCCCATGGGTCTAAGTAGTAAGTGTGAGCCAGATAATGGCCAAGCACCTGCACTTCTTCGCCTGAGGGCTTTCATAGTGCTGGCAGGCTCTGAGCAAAGATCTAGTGAGCTGGAGTTTGGAAAATTAATGCCTGTCACCCTGGCAGCCTCAACCAAAGACTGACAAGAGTTGATGTTTAAATCCCCCTGTTCGATCACCCCTGGGGGAGAGATCCCAGAATTCTCCAGAGGGATAAATGCCTGGTTGCCCAGGGTGGTGCTCTTGGGGGCATGCTGTGTGTCAGCTCTCCTCACCTCTGCATGGTCCACAGATAATCTACCTGCACTCTAATCCTTGTCTTAGGTTCTGCTTTTGGGAGAAGCCAAATCAACAAGTGAGGAGAAAATTAGTCAGATATCCACTTCATCTCTCAACATTCAGCCTATCAAGTGTTAATTCAATATAATTCATCTTCTTACTCTGATAAGGTACAGGCTCCTGCCTATACTTTGTCATCACTCCCGTGGTGCCCTCAGTACCCTTATATGAAGAAGACAATGCCAGGAATAGGTCTCCTGACTCAAACCTCTCCCTCATCATCTAGTCTGTGACATGAAATTACCCTTCCAACCATGGAGCCATTGTTTATCCAGCACACATGCAGCGCTCATGTCTCCTCCAAGCCAGCTGCAAACCCCTATTGTCTATTTCATCCTCCTGCTTCTCAGAAAGCTCTGCTTCCTCTTTCTTTTATTTGATTAAGAACATCTGCAGAGGTGGTTCAGAGACAAAAGTTAATAATTACTTTCTTTGTTGCAGTAATTAAAAATTTCAAGGAACAATTGTCATTCATTGCTGCTTATGAGGTTGCCCAGAGAGGATAGTGCTTTTTAAAGCCAACACATCATGACTTTCAAAAGATGCCATCACTGGGAGGAACAAAAATCTCCACTCAAAATGAGAATGCTATGCCAAGTCACAAGGTGGCTCTGCAACCTGGTCACGATGCTTGAAGGAATGGGGCCCACTGCATAACCGTGCAATCGTCCTGTGCCTTATCATTTTCTCAACATTTCCATTAGCATCTGACGTGCACCGCAGATGTCATTTACAGTTCAAAGGAAGCTCATTAACATATCTTCCAAAAGAGCATTTTTGTGAGGACAAAAGCTGTTTTTCTCAAGCTGATGTCCCTCCCACTCCTGCAAGAAAGAATCTTTTTGTTCAAAAGGCAAACCTCAAGAGAACAATCTCCCTTGAGTAATTTTCCATAGGTTCATGTCCTCTACAATGTGAAACAGAAAACCAAAAGCATTCTGGTGGCAGCAGTGCTGTGTGTGTGAGCATGTGTGTGCGTGTGTGCATATAAAAGAAAGGAAAGAAAATGGTGAGTTACATCTGTGCCTCTCCTATTAGCCACCCCATCCTGTTCCAAACCTTTGATTGTCACTTTATATCTTTATGAACTTGTAGCTATTTCATATCATCTCCCTCTTTAAATGCCAGATAGAGGAACGTGTCCCTCAACTAAACTGTAGATCCCTGGAAGAGACATCCCTTCTTAGTCATCTTTCCACCTTGCAATAAGTGTAGCCAACTGGAGGATATAAGAAAAGGTCTGTCATATCTCTCCACTGTATCAATGGGCTCTGAGTGACCTAATTATGACTACTAACTGACTTAGGGACCCCAAAAAGAAAGACCATTTGAGGAAAGAGGTAGAAACATGGACCCCCTGGCTTTCTCTCTGCAGAAGAAATAGCCTTTCCTCTCCTCCCTCTTACCCTCTGTAGGTTGTCCATCCTCCACAACATTGTCTGCTTCATATTTTGAAAAGTGAACTCGCAACTTCCAGTGGTCTTATCAATTACTTAAGTGCTTTTCAAATATTTATCTGCAAATACTCCTGAGAGCTACTACGTCTCCCTCGGGAACCTGGGATGATACCCAAAATGCCCCCTACAAAATTTTATTTAATTTTGGGTTTTGCCACATGGTCTTTTAGTAATGTAGTATCTATAATATTCATGCTTGGCTGTATATAAAAACAATGTTTTTCTTCCTAATCGTTACTAATCCTTGATGAAGAAGACCCCTGCTTGTACAGTGACTTTGGCCTCTCTCTGGCACACTGCACCAGATCCTGCACAGGGGCTGGGAATCCATTCCAGGCAGAAAATCATGACTTAGTGGCATGGAGCCAGAATGCATGGTGTATTGGTACATTTGCATGGGAGATTGAGAGAGAGAGAGAGAGAGAGAGAGAGAGAGAGAGAGACAGATTCAGATGTTTCAAGGAAGTTTCAAGGAAGTTAAATTCCTTTAACTTCCAAAGGAATTTCTCCTTCAGCTATTATAGTCTTAAGGTAAAATTCAGTCTTATAAACTTTACATTTTAAAACAACATTTATTATGAATATCAAAACCTTCTCAAGGGAATGGGAAGGGAAAGAAAACAATTAATAGTCATTGAACACTTCTCTGCTACACTCTGAAGAATGTCGGTTCCTATGTGTAAGGTAAAGCCACCCTGAACGCTACCTGAGAAAAAATAATTATGATACTAATTTTGTAGTAAGACAGTCTTTTTTACCCTTTTAAGCAAAATGAACAATTAAAACAATGACAAAAGAATAACCAAATAAAAACAAAAACATAAAAAGAAGGAAGAGAAGACTATAGCATAGAAATGTCAACTGCATGTCAACCTTTTCTCACTGGGGGCATACGGAAAAAAGAACACTAACAGTCAGGTATCCACTAAGATTATTTTAATAGAGGGTAATAGAATGATGGCTTTCTGAAAACAGCCAACAGATGTCCCACCCATTATACTAATCTTGTTATATAACGTCTGCTGCTGTAATCCCTTAAAAATTTATTTTCTAAACTCGATTCTGCTGCAGCATCTGTGACGCTAAATGCTGCAGTGGCTGTTTCCTGGTTTTCACTGATGTTTCCAATGCCAGTTACAGGTCAAAATTTAAGGCCAGTCAAAATAAAGCCTTGGTTTGCATTTCAGCAGGAAAACGATGCTTTATTTGCATTTGTGCTGTATCCAATAATGTTTTATCCAACCATCTTTCAGCAGGAGCAGAAGTGTCCAAATTGCAAAGATATGCAAGTGGAATTGGCATATTGGCACAATTTAGAGTAACCACTCAATTGCTTAGAGAGATACATTCCTAAAATAATACTGCCAAAAGTCCACTCTAAACCATCTACCTTAAGTATGCATTTGTTCCACGGGCTTAGCCGAATGATTTATTCATTAAAAACAAACCGATCCTCTATGTTATACTTTTGTAAAGGTTGAGGAGAAGAAAGCTATACTTTAATACTGTGAACAGTTGTAAAAAATATTTGGAAAGATTCACTGATGATGTATTCATTGAAAAACTTTAACAAGGATTCTACTTTTTTCTATATAATTTAATTTCTGAGTTGTGAAACAGATACATTCTGGAAAACAAATTATTTAAAATGTACCTAGATCCTAAATTACATCTTTGGGAAACTGGATGTGAAGAAACCATATATATATATACACATTTTAACTATGTCAAGGTCCACTTTAGAAAAAGCTATTGTTTTTAAGGAGTTATTTTGTTGTTTTTCTCTTGATGCTGAGGGTCTCGCTGCTACCATGTTGGGTCACCATATGTTCTAGTCGTGTGGCAGCCTGGATGTTTTCTATCTCAGCAGCTTTGACCTTTCACCATGCTTTTTCTCTAGCCAGTGGGTGTGAGTTTGTTAACAGGATGGCTCTAGACTGCATGAGCCATGGCTTACGTAAAGCTTCTTATGGCATATTCTTGATACTGCTTAGTCATGGAAAAACCATTTTTTCCCTTTGGTGTCCAACCAGGAAATTCCTTTGTTCTGCCAAAAATGGACTAAAGCCACATCATCATTGCCACCCACAGTGAAAATGCAGTAGAAAGAAAAGTCAGGATAACTAGATGAGAGAAAATCGCTGCTGTCTCAAGTCAATAAAAGTGTGTGATGCCTTCATTTTGTAGACTACATTGGAGGGGTGGGGCAAACTAACACAGGAATCAATTGAAAAGAACTAATTAAAGCAACTAACGAAAGTCTGTGACATCCCAGGCAGTCTAGTGTGGGACAAAATCAGTGAGGGAACCTATGAGATTATTTCACAGTGTTTACCATGAAGTATCCTCAAAGGCTGAATATTCTAAATGGGGACCCTTCCACACTCCAGTTTATGGAGGATAGCCTGAGAAGTTCTGGTCAATTGCAAAGTTTCCTTAAACATACATCTTTTATTTTAAAACTGCATTCCATATTTTACAATTCTACCCAATTATTTATATGTTTATATCTATGTTAGGATAAAAAGTGTTTCTTACCCTAAATATGTATAGAAAATTGAAGCTCCTAGAAGAAATAGCATTTTTACTCTCTGACTTCAAGTCTACCCAGTCCATGTGGAAAACCTGTTTTAGACAGGCCATGTGGCTTAAAAAAAGGTGTTCTGTTTTGTGGGAGACGGGGTTCGGATCAAGAGAAAAGGCTTAAATTTCATCGGTCACAATTTTGTGTGTGGGATTGGCCACTTTCAGTGAATCACTTAACTTCTCTAAACTCAGTGTTTTCATCAGTTAAATAGGGCTAATAATAGACCAATACTGTAGGGTAGGGTTGTCTAGAATATTCAAAGAAATGATGTGTGTGAAGTAATTATCACATAGCAACTCTTGAAAATATGGTGGCTATCACTGTTATCAAGGTTTAATTTGGTCTGCATGCAAAACTATTATTGGACATGTTTAGGTTGCTGTGCTTACTGAAATTGAAGGCCAAGATAAAATTTTGTGAATTCTTAATACACTTATCTAGTTTACTCCCATTCATGGTGGCCTCTTTCCTTTGTACTTTGACAGGAGGTTACTGCCACAAGTAAGATTATTCCTTGCTATGCTGCTTTCTATGACTCAGTTCCTTGATTAAGGTGAGCCCAGTAGAGAAAGGCACTACATCTTCTACATCTTCATCCTGCCCAAAGCCAGTTTTCAAACTGTAGTGAACAGAAATCTTCTAGGGTGCTTAGCAAACATCCTAGTTACTGACTCTCTTCATAGATAGAACTCTCAATATAGAGAGTTGTGTGTTTGAAGTGGTGCTGAGAATCAGAAGTTTTAAGGAGTATTCCTCAGTCCTGGATATTTTTATGAAGGTGGTCAGAGATTCTTCAAGTGATCTTATAAGAATAGCACTCATTGGAATTAGGATCTGCCTTAATCCAGCATGACCTCAACTTTACTAATTAAATCTGCAAAGGTTCTGTTCCAAATAGGGTCACATTCTGAGATGTCAGTACACATGAATTTAGGAGGAACACACTCTTCAACTCAGTGTACCTCCCAAACCTTGACTTTGAGAGCCGTTGTTTCACCAACTAGAGTATGGTGTGAAAGAGTGCCATGGAGTGTGATGTCACTTATGAGTCTTCTAGGTAATTGTTAATTACTGTTTAATGTAATTTTCATAAAATAACCTTCTTGCAACATATTTTAATGCTTTCTGTAAAAAGGCTATCCTTCATCATGATATTTCTGATAAAAAAATCTGCTGCTGGCATGTATCCTGGTGTTTAATGGGGCATTTTTTACTGCCTTGTTTTCCTTATCCTTTTACGTGCCATTGTGTATCAAATATAGAGCTGACACTCAATCAATATTGAGTTGAATGTATACATTTATTCTGCAAACAATGGTGGGGGTTGAGGAGGACACAGGATGTGTAAGACAGAAATTGTCTTGTTCTCCAGGAGACTTTCCTGGACGGAAAAGATAAGTCCCTTCATAAATAGTACAACATCAGGTGTACGGTGCAGTCTGGGAGCTTGCTTACAAATCCCACTGTCACCACTTACTTTAGTTGCATAATCTTGGGCAAGTTGCTTAACTTCACTAAAGCTCAGTTTTCATGTCCATAAAATGGGGATTACATGTTCAACTACCTCACTAGGCTGCCTGGGGGAGTAAATGAATTAATGTCTGCGTTGTGTTGAGCACACAGCAAATGCTCACTAAATGATAGCAGTTACCGGGACCCAGGGGAAGAAAGGATGCTTGATAGGTTGATGATGGCATTTTATGTGTTCATCATGTTTCCCACCTGGATTATAAGCTTCCTGACTGCAGGGAGCTCATAATTATATTATCATAGCATCTCTCATTACTCTTGGCAGACCTGCTCCTCCTAGGGGATTTGTATAATGTCACCAAATGCAGTCCTAGTGAGTTGATTCATTGAGTGATTCTGTCAGTCCCTTTATTGGCAATACCAGCGAAACGCTTACATGTTCTAGGTTTCTGCTCCTATTCATAGTTTTCTCTTTAAGAAATGTACATTTTTGCTACTCAAATATGTGCAGGCATGCTAGATATTTGGCAAGAGAGAATACTAGAGTGAGCTGGGTTGTAAGGGGTAGGGTTGAGATTATGCATATAAGGCAATAGTAGGGATGAGTGATTGTGAAAGAGGATGCTTCATATTCCTGACTTTAAAACCATGAAACAACGACCATTACCGATGTCCAGCTTACAAAGGTTACAGCATGATTTGTCATAAAAATTCAGGAGTGTCAGCGAGCAATGCAAATTGCAGGTGTTAATTACACGTTTCTCATTTTCCTGGAGTGGCTGGACTTTCCTCTCAGTTGCAGCTTTCTGATCATGCACATAATGTTTTGTTACTTTTGCTTTGATGTAATTATTATGATATTGATTTTTTTTTTTAATGGGCCCATGGTAGAAATTCTACACATATGCCAAAAAACTTCTACCATGACTTTTACATTTGCACTTCAGAAATTATCCTAAATACCCTGCTGGATCCTTGAAGTTAATTGATTTTCAGCTAGTTAATTTGGTCCACAACACCAAAATACCTCCTGCATAAATTCACTTAAGTATCAGTTATTGTGAATAGGCCTATTTATTTAGCAGAAGTCACTTTATTATGCTGTTTCAAAAGCAAAAGCACTGGAGGGAAAATATCACACAGAATTAATATAACTGTATCAACACACGAACATGAAGTGGTATAAACCATCTACATGAAAAATGTCAGTCTGCTCACAGTGCACATTTACAAAAAGTGGTAATCACACTTTACCTAAATAACAAAGTAGAGTCAACTTCCAGGAATGAGCTCCTGCCTTCTTTGAACTTGTTCTTACCCAGTCAGTTAGTAAGAATACGGAAATGGTGATGATAAATGCATATAATAACAAGGCCACTTGGCATCAGCATAAACCTCTGTTTCATTGTCAAAGTGTTTTTCATGTTGATTACCTCATTTAAGTCACTATTACACTCACGGTGTCCAGAGTGGAGGTGTGATGAATGACCCCATTTCATAAATAAGGTGAGTGTGGTACAGCAAGGTTAAGTAGTGAGCTCAGTGCCACCAAGTGGTGAGGAAAAGGGTCATGACTGAAATCTAGTCTACTGTTTCCTGTCTCTTTTCCAGGTGCCTACTCCACTAAATAATTCAGCATAAAAATTTAGTTGATCATTAGTCAAATTATTTTGGGCAGTGGATCTCGATGTAAAAAATTAATCACCTAGCTTATCAACTAAAGCCAGATGTTGACTTCTTGAGAGATGACGCAAACTCCTAGGGCAAAGGAGGTAGAGTGTTACGTGCCTTACAGCTGTGGTATGTGCACTCTGTCCAAACCACTTATAATTCAGGTTTATCTGTCTATTTCTCTATTTATCTATCTATCTATCCATCCATCCAGCTACCTATCCATCCATCTATCCGTACATCCATCTATTTTATCCAAGCATCAAAAATGAGTAACGGTGGAATTTAAAACAATTTATCTGTGATGTTCAAATAGCAATGTAGCCAACATGATGCTTTTTGTGGTTTTCTGATATTCCCATTAATGTGATAAGCAAGGGAACTTGAGAAGAAGCAAATTAACATTAGCCAATTTCTTCGATGTCTTACAGAGGCAAAAAAAAAAAAAAGAAAAAAGAAAAAAGGATGAAAGTTCTCGGGATTTTTGGCTCATTGGTTCTGGGTCCTGATTGCTAATACATCACAGAGTCACTGAGAACCTCTGTTTTCTCATCTTTGAAATAAATGGACTTAATATGAAGTTTCTGTGGGCCTATTATTCTCACATTCTGGATGCTGTCCCTTTCCCAACAGCTCCATCAGTGTATATTCTAGGGACCCCAAAGACGTGCCAGGCACCTGTAGGTTCAGCTCCACTGGCACTGGGAAGTCACAAAACCTACCCTGATAGTGGGTGGTCCTTAATACTGAGAAGTAGGGTCTAGAAAGAGTGAAATGTTGCCTTGTGTCGCTCCAGCGCTAGATTGTGCTGCCATGACCCCAGGAATAGAGTCTTGCTTCAGACTCCTCACCTCATGGACTCTTCTCTTGGGACCATAGTGTCCAGTATCTTTTCAACCTCTTCTTCCAACCAAGCCCAACACACCTACCCAATTCCTGTTCATCTCTTCCCTGGTCTTTGCTTCCTATTTTCTACCCCTTGAATTCAGTCCAAGTCCCATTACTATATGAGAGGAAATAGGGTAGAACTGAATGCTCTTGTTTCTTTTTGCATCTCTATTTTCCAGGGGTGGATATCTGTCTGAACCCATCACAAACTGCCTCTCCCTTAACAAACGGTCACCAGAATCTTCTAGTCAAGCACCACAGCCTAGACCTCTCACCATCATTCTAAGTCTCCTCCCTTGACATGGTTTTGCTCTGTGTCCCCACCTACATCTTACATTGCATAGTAATCTGCAGTGTTGGAGATGGGGCCTGGTGGGAGGTGAGTGAATCATGGGGGTGGATTTCTCATGAATGACTTAGCACTATCCCCTAAATACTGTTCTCACAATAGTGAGTGAGTTCTTATGAGCTCTGGTTGTTTAAAAGTGTGTAGCAACTCCCCTTCACTTGCTCTCTTGCTTCCACCATGTAAGACGTGCCTACTTCCCCTTTGGCTTCTGACATGACTGTAAGCTTCCTAAGGCCCCTCAGAACCCAGGCAGATGCCAGCATGATGCTTCCTGCACAGCTTACAGAATTCTGAGTCAATGAAATCTCTTTTCTTTATAAATTAGCCAGTCTTGGGTATTTCTTTATGGTGATGTGAGAATGGAATAATACACCCTCCCATACTGGACCATCCTAATGTCATGATTAGATGATGATGCCTGAAAATGTGATAAAATATGCTTGTATTTCCTTGGCCACAGCCCTTGATCATTCTGTGCCTTAACATCCCTTCTGTTTTCCCTTTGCTCAGCTCATCTGTTTCTCACAACTTAGTGTGGGCCACCCATGATCAAGGCCAGCATGTGAAATACAGAGAAAGCCATTCCATCTCACCAGGATATCCAGATGTGAGGATAAAATGAAATAGCAAGGATGGACTGCTTTGAAAGTCTTAAAAGTGAAATACAACTTTGAGGTTTTGCTATGTGGTAAAACCATTTTTTAAAAGATTAAAATTTCAACAGCCTTCAGAAGGTTTTTTTTTGTCGAAAAACATATTTACTTTTCTTTATAAGGACAAAAACAATCCCTCTCAGACTCAGTGCGTGTGGATTCTTACTATAATTTAACTAATGTGGGTAACATTTGGCATGTTCTAGAGTCTTTCACAGCTTGCCTTGGAAGAGTATATGGATTAATTTAATTTTTTATAGCTTCCATTTTCTTCCAGTAGAGTTAGTCAATGTGTTTATATTTTATTTGACACTAGTTTAAGAAATTTATACAGTCAGCAGCCATTTCTTCAGTGACAGAATTCTTTTATTTCACAGTCAGTAAAATTTTAAGATGTCACAATGCCTTTGGGCTAATAATATTTTGTCCTTTACATCCAGGTTCAACTCTGTGGAAGTAGATATAGGTGAGCGCGGCATGATTTATGACATTTTTGTAGCCATAGTTTATTAGCAAATATAGGTCAAGATCTAAAACACCTTTTTTTGCTAACAATTTTTGAATAAAATTTGATAACAATTTTTGATTTAAAGGATTTTGTGACTTGATAACAATTTTTGAGTCAAAGGAGGATGCTTACTGGTTCTTGCCACTCCTTAAGAGGGCAGGGGAAGCTGAGAAAAATTTGGAGTCAACCAACCACATATGTTGTCCCCAGGAAGCTGCGAAGGTGAAGAATTATGGCACTGATTTCTGACCAGCTCACCATAACATGGGAAGTGAAGATGTGGTGGGAAATAAAATATTCCTCTTTGTTTTCTGCCACTAGGTAAGGTAGTTCTTATTGTCCTCACTGGATAGATGCTGTAACTGCTGCTTGTTAAATGCGCATGGTATGGTCAGACATTCTGTGGCAGCTTGAGTCACTGTCATGACCACAGTGCCAGACTTCCTCTAGCTGTTTGGCTTCGCAGTGGCCCCACAGAAAAGTTTAGGAGTGAAGTTAGAAGAATGATAAAATGATGATAGGTAATATTCATTTATCCGTTTCTATTTTTCAGGCATTATTCTAAAAAAATTAATTTTAAAGTAACTTATTAATATGTACTACAATTCTAGGAGCCAGTAGATAATTCTTATTTCTATTTCATAGATGAGGGAACTGAGGCAGAAAAAGTTTAAGTAAGTTGCCTGAAGTTACACAGATAACGGGTGGTCATGTTTTCAGCTATTGCCACATAATAAATAATCACAAAATTACAATGTAATACGATGATACAGAATGATTCTCACAATGGCGATATATACACATATGAACTACACACATTCATGTGTCTGTTTGTGTTGGTATTATCCAAAGCAGTCCCTCAAATGTCTGGGATTTTCATTATACTTCTTATAGATGATGTGTGGTCAATTGAGGTTCGGCGAATCTAGACTGAGAATGGATGGGAGCTTCTGATTTAGGCTGTGACAGTTGGGGCAGCTGGGCTTTGTACCATAGGTTGGCTAGGGCAATTCTGTTCCACATGTTTCTTATCCCCTCTGGACTAATAAGTTACCAAGCCAATAGTCTCATGGCAGTGCCAAGAGCAGAAAGTGAAAACGCACAAGGTCTTACAAGACCCAGCCTTGGAACTAACCTAGCCTCACTTCCAGCATCTTTCTGTAAGCCAACATAAGTCACAGAGCCAAGGAAAAAGTCAAGGAATCGGGATGTACTCTTTTCTCACAATGAGACCATGGCAAGGATATAGGTACACAGAACCACTGAGAACGCGGGCCAATGGTTCGGTTCATCATGTGATAAAAGAGACTTGAACTTGGGCCATCATGTTCCATAGTCCTTGCTCTCAAGTGTAATGCTGTATTTCCTCTCAAGGGATGCTTCTGTTTCTTCTCTTCATGGAGAGATATATTGTAAGGAGCCTTTTTTGAGAAATGAGGGATAAAAAATCAGGCCTTCTCTAACATTTGAGATTTAAGCTGAAATAGGAATTCTACATGTAGAATGAGGCAAATATTACACATAAACAAAACAGGAAATAATTTCGGCAAAAGACAGTGCATATGTCTATATCTATAGTCATATCCATATATAAGCACACAATTTACATATGCATACACATGCATGAGTTGAGTACCCAAAGCAGTCCTCCAAACTGTCTGGGCTTTCCATTGTACCTTTTATACTAAAAACTGACTTTTGGGAAATCATTCTTATTTTTATAAATGCTTCCATCAAATGAAACCAGACTACAAACTTACAGTTGCATTTGTCCATTTTATTGATGTATTTATTTAAAAGGTTCAGCCTGTCTTAAATCAGAAAACTTTGAATGCAAAAGATGATGCTTATCACTTTTATTTTCCTATGCTGCTTTTGTGTGTGTGGGATCCAAAAACTCATCAAAATCTAGCTGGGCTCTACCGAATTTTATCTCAGAGTCATTGTGATGTAGCTACACTGGGCAATCTCTTCTCATCAAAGCACAATTGCCATATAAACAGCTAAGTGGATGAAATACAATTGCTGAGGAATAATGACGTGAAATGAACCCCCAAAGCTATCTTTCCAATATAAATCACAAAGTTAAGTTGCAGTGATCTGAAAACAGAATTTAAGGATGTGTGCAATCCAGAAAAAGCTAATTGATGCTTAATTTTTGCATCACATCTGGTAAGGATGTAATTAAGGACTCCACAAGATGGAAACATTAAACATTTTGCATAGAAAGATAAGAAATGAGAATATCAGTATTAGGATAAAAGCAGCTTCCTTCTCTTCCTTGGTAATGTGAAATAATTTCTCCTAAACTGAAGAGCATTGGGAGCTTCTGAGTTTATTGTTTACTTTGTTCCTTATTAGAGAGGAAATCCAAGTGTTACTAAACTAAAAGGAAAGAGTGGAATGTACCACAGCCCCAGAGAAAAAAAAGTTTGATATTCTACGTCAAAAGCTGCCCAATCTTGACAAGAAAATTAACCTGAGTAGATCTCTGCAGTATTGAATAAAACATGCTATATGAGTTTTTCTCATAATTTTTAGTCCCATAAATGTATGACACTGGAGTAAGGTGATAGTTCCTACTTAGTGCTACAAAAACTCAAGTGCCAACAATCTGAAAAGTTCAGTGGCTGATGATTTTAGGATACTTGATTATTTTCAATTGATGATGGGCTAAGAAGTTGATGATGAGCTAAGAGTATCGCAAAAGTTGCATGAGATTCAAATTACAAGAAGGCTAAATAGAAGGTTAGGACAAACAACCACAGGATAAGCATCGGCTTCTTTTGTACATCGTCAGAGATAGAACAGAGCTTTTGTAACCAAGAGGAATCTAAGGTGTTTGTGGTCAGAAGCAGCTCAGAGGCCAACATATATGTTAATAAAATTGTTTTGTTAATAACATGGAGCAAATCAAGTTTCCAGAAACTCTTCAGTTTCTGCAGGTAGAAATGAAAGGCTGCACTTTGGTGATCTGAGGAACAAAAGGTATAGAATGCAGCAAGTTGGAAAAAAAACAGATCGATGGGGCTAGTGATCAAAAAACAGACAAGCACCTGAACATGATACAGTGTCTGCTACTGAGGACTCAGTAGAGCCCTCGAGGAGTTCTTGTGATGACAAGAGAGGCTCATGTTAGAGGAAGATACAAGTCTGTAGTGTTGTGGACAGTTAGCTAAGGAGAAAGTTGAGAGACCAGTTCCTTCCCACACAGAGAAAAAGGGTCCCATTCAGTAAGATTTTCTGTGTCTCACTGCACAGAATTTCTCTCTCTTTTAAAAGATCAGATTACCAAAGCAAGTTCCACAGAGCAAATCTTAATGCACATTATATTTTTGAAAAGGCATTTATGGTTAAACAATGTTAAGAAACACTGCGTGTTTAACTTTGTTTAAAGGTTAGAAAGGAGGCTTCCTTTAATATCTTTTTTTAACGTCTACTTCATGGTATTGCCCTGTCCATCAAAACCTATTTTCTTGGCAACCTAGATAGAAGCCTGCAGACCAAGTACGTATGTGTGCTGGTGCATACAGCTCATATTTTTGCAAAGATAAAAATGTTATCCTCATTGAACTCCAGCCAAGCCCCTTTATTGCTCTGATTCAAGAAGACATCCAAAGGCCCATTCCTTGTGGTTTCCATTTAGCGAGGCAACCTTTATAGGCACAATCTCTGTAATACACAACTGGACTTTCTACAAAGAAATAGCTGTGGTCTACTTGCTAAGCTTCTGCCCAATTAGACCCATATTGCTTCCTTGAAAACTCTTGAGGTTTACCACAATTTGGTATTGCTATTCTTACCGCTCAGCTCACGGAGGTTGAAGCCAGATCATGTAAAAGTGGTAAGTTCACCAGCCACTCACACATCAGAGCTATTATGGATAGTCAATCCCTTTCAATGGCATAATTTATGCTTTGAAAGCAATTTGTAAAATGAATAAAAGAAGCTCTGTGGATTATAATAAAATTATAGAAATTATTTTAAAGTTGAGCTGCATATTCAGGTAAGTGAATGCTTTTTCTTGTCAACCGCATGAAACTAAACCAACATCAGTAGATATATTTTGTTATATATTCAGAGAGAATTTTATTTCTCTCTAAAAGATTATGCCTTCATTATGAATAAAGGAAAAAAATAACCCATAGGTAATGTCTCTTATGACTCCATTCTGTGTAACTGACCACCAGTTGGTTGTAATGAGATTGCTTCTGCAGAAGGTAAAGGTTTTAAGGAAGGAGTGTGTGTGTCAGTCATAAGGGGTTTGTTGCCACAAATACTTTCCAACTTTCATTCCATGGCCAATGTGATTCACATCTGCATCAAATCCATTTACCCTCCCCTAAGTAGAAAATGGAAACAGTTCTGTAATCTCCAGGGTACTATCAAAAGGTAAAGCATCACTATTATTAGATACTCAGCCTGAGTTTGAGAAAGGCAAAAGAGACTGAGTTGTAACCTTACTTCTTCCGCAGGAAATACAAGCGTCATCCTCACTGCACAATTTCAGGACCTGGGGTCCCATGTGGAAATGGACTTGATCTGTTTCCCTACCTGAGGCTTCTGCTGCTGACAGCTCTGCCTAATGGCCTATGTTCCCAGGGCCTTCTTAGAAACAGAGCAGATTGTGAAGGGAAGGGAGATAAAGTGGCATATGATGCATGTGACTTTCCTAGGCATTCTGCAAGCAACTTTACAGCTTTCATCTCATTTAATCCCCACAAGCACAGCGCATGTTAAGTATTGCTGTACCAATTGTGTAGATGAGGAAACTCAAAGCTCTAGTGCTAGTTTTTGATGCTTAAGATGAATCTAGCCTGGAGTCATGACTCGTTATTGTATGAGTTGATTGACTTTGGACAAATTAACTGCTCTAAGCCTCGGTTTCTTCATTATTCAGATAGAGATCATAATATTTCATATACATGTAGATATATTATAATTATTCTATCACTTACAAATAGATATAATAATTGACATCAATAATTATTGTTAGTATTGTCATCCAAACATTAGTGTTTTAATAATACACCAATGATATTATTACTAATTTACCACATTAATTGCATACCAATCATCTGGCTATGTTCATTAGAATGAATAATATAATAGTTAATGGTGTTAATACATTAATATAATAGTGGTGTTAATACATTAATAATAATGTCAATAATTGTTAGTACTCATCATACATTATTCATATTGATATTAAGTATCAAGCAAGATTTCAATGGCAAACCCATTTTTTTAACTCCATAATATTGGCTCCCATAGAAAAGGGTGAGGAAGAATTTTGTATTAGTTATGTATTGCCACATAATAAATAATTTCATTAAGTAGTTACTGAAAACAATAATTATTATTTATTATCTTTCAGTTTCTATAGGAATTTGGAAATGGCTTGGCTAAGAGGTTTTAGTTAAATATTGAGGCTACAGCTATCTGTAGGACTGACAAAGACTGAAAGGTTTGTTTACAACGTGGTATTCACATGGCTGAGAATTTGGTGCTGACTATTGGCGGGAGGCCCTAGATCCTCTCCAATTGAGATTCTCTGCAGGGTTGCTTGAGTATCTTAATGGCATGAAGGCTGGCTTCGTCCAGAGTGAGATACCCAAGACCAGCCAGAAGCTGCAAAAGCCTTTTATAACCTAGCCTCATAAAGGAAACATCATCGCTTCTACCATATGCTGTTGGCCTCATGGTTAGCCCTGATTGAAATGGGAGGGGAGTATGACATTCATGAGTCATGAAGGTCAGTGGGGGAGAGTCATGGGGCTTTGGTTAAGGCTGGCTACCACAAAATGCAATGTTTAAGCAAAACAATCTATAAAACTGCTTAAACCATCAGAGTGTCTAATATGTGCCAACCTTCACATACCTTCAGGGATACAAAGATGGTTAGACAGAATCACAACCACTGATATGGGGGAGCTATGGCAGCACAAAGGGAGACGGGTGAATCTAACTGGGGCAATGGATAAGGCAATGAAAACCATAGGATTTGATCTTGGCCTTAAGAAATAAAGAGGTACTTGGTAGTTGGGAATGGGATTTAGGTTTGAGAAAAGGTACAAATGCTGGAAAATACGCAGTATTTTATTTTATTTTATTTTATCTTATCTTATCTTATTTTATTTTATTATTTTGAGACAGTCTCGCTGTGTCACCCAGAAGGGAGTACAGTGGTGCAATCTCAGCTCACTGCAGCCTCTGCCTCCTAGGTTTGTGGGATTCTCATGCCTCAGCCTCCTGAATGGCTAGGAGTACAGGTGCCCACGACCACACCCAGCTAATTTTTGCAGCCTGTTTATATAACAACAAATAATTCTGTATGCTTTATAGTAAGTGGTGAGGGCAAATTCTAATTTAACTTTACAGGACACAGGTAAGTTTCTGTGTTATAGACTCATTGAATTGCATGTTTCAAAGAGCTGGGTAGATCATCTAATTCCAATCCTATCATTTTAATTTAGGGGCCTGAAGATCTGACTTTGCAGGAGTTACCCAAAGACACCTGGAAAGGGGAGGCACTGGAAATAAACACAGTTTACTGCACATTCTGGCTTCCTCTTAGTATCAGACCAAGAAGCCAGTGATGATAAGAGTGAGTGACTCAACGGTGATCATCAATTAATGGTCACATTTTTAATGAGATGAATTTGGAGAATAGCAACACAGAAATCTATTTATAATGATGTTCACTGCTTATATTAAAAATGTACCTTAGGTATTGGGGATGTCCATTGATGAAGAAGAGTCAGTCTTGCTTGGTAAATCAAGTACTTGGCTGCTTTAAACCTTTATTTTCTATAAAGAGCGACAGCCCTGTTTTAAGAATATCTTTCTTTGCTATGTTCATTCTATATTCTTATTTTCCCTTCCTAGTTTACATATAAACTCAAAAACACTCAAAGCACATTTCTCAATCCTTCATATTAGGAACAATTAAAGCCAACACAGGATATTTCCCTAAGGCATTTTGAGCTGATTTGCCACGGAATTCCAGTGGATTAAATCAGAAGGTTTAATCCAGTGGATTTAATCAGAATGTTTGTATCTGCTTCCCACACCCCTACATACATAGAACATTTCCACACATAAAAACTGCCATGGGTGTTAAACTGGGGTGGCAGTTTAAAGCCTTCAGAATTAATGAAGTACAGTGTAGAACTGAATTGAAGGAAGAAGTCAAAGTGTGGGGTGCATCTGGCTGCCATGCTCACAGGCTGAACAATTCCCAATTAGTGCGCGTGTGTGAATTTGGACATTATTCTCATTTGAGGGTTCTATTTTCAGCCATCAATTATAGTCATTGACAATGATGAATGCTGGAAATAGCTGTACTACATTGTGGAGCTAATTTTAAGTAAATGCACCTCACTTTCTTCTACACATTTTGGATTACTGTAGAATGCCATGTTAATGGCTCCTAAGGGGCTATGCAAAAAGGAGACATTTTCCCAGATAATTTTACACTGAAAGGGAGAAATTTGCTATTAAGGGACATTTTGTCACATATTCCACAGTTATTTATCATATTTGGTTAAAACAATCAAAGAAGGGGAAAGGCTCACAAAATTCAACATCTTCCTTCCATCAGAATTGCTGACTATAATTGTTTTGCAATTATACGAGCCTGGCAATTTAAGGGATTTTCCATATTACGGAAAGGTTATCAAATGTTGGTGCACCTAAGAATGGTCTGGACAACTTGTTGAACATCCAGGTTCCAGGCTCCACTCTCAGAGATTTGATTGAGCAGGTGCCATTTGCCTGTCACTTGTCTCTTCACCCTCGGCTCCATGCCCTGTTCTACTGTGTGTGCCAGGGATGCACATGTCCCTGGTGACATGGCCCTGTAGCTTCCTGTTACAATAGTAATCACTGACAGAAGACTGGAATTTAAGAATGGAAATATGTGTGGGCGTTTCTTCTTTTCCCTTTCTGTTTCAGGGGCACCTCTGGCAATGGCTGTACTTTTTCTGAAGTTCCAGCCTACATGGGACAGCACATCTATTCATGATCTCAGCTCCTGTCTAATGATCTTGGCTTCTGAGCAGGTGACAGCACCACCCACTGTGTTTCTTCCATTCTAGGGCTGGTAATGGTTTTCTGCCATTGAGAACATTTCAGTTGCCTCACTGTCTCCTACTTGGCTGTCTCCTTTAGCACTGATGGAAGGATCTAAGCATATCACAGTATCCCCAAAGAGGATCAGATCCTGGAATGTGGCCATCCCACAGGACGTCTCCCTCTCTTACTTCTACCTTTGTGTTCCTTCACATTCCACACACACAGAGAGACACATACAAATTCACTGAGGACTGCAAAACAATAAAATAAAATGCAACATATCATTTGGCCACTGACATCAATATTCTCAGTATTGGAACTTTTCTCCATTTTGAACCGTTTTTCCATTTGGATAAAATCAAATCATGCAGGTCCAACAAAGAACATATGTAGGTAGAAATAATCTGGATTCTCAGCTCTCATCTTAGTGTAAGGCTTAGATATTAAGTCCAACAAACCCTTGAGATAGCGGTGTGACATTTAGATAACATTTTCTGCGAGAGTTTGCTAAACAACACAAACATATCAGCACATGAAATCAGGAGTTGGGAATAGGTCACCTGAAGACGGATTTTATTTTTCTTTAACCTGATTGCTTCCCAAACAAATGCCAGGGACACTGGACTGGCTTTGCTCTCCAGCACCTGATAGTTCAGAGGCAGAGTCTGAGGAGTGACTGGGTCACAATGGCCGGGCGTGTTCACAGGGTCCTGAGGCCAGTTGGAAGAAGACAAAATCCTGGGCACAATTCAAGCAATGTCAAGGGAGAAAAGATCAAGTTGTGAGCATGGACTATCAGAGATGAATCAGGCAAGCAGAACCTGCAAGCTGGGCAGAGGCCAAAGCAGTCAGGAGGATGGACCATGAAGGGAATGGGCACAAAATGAGTGAAGGTGGAGGAAGAGCTGGTGCAGGTCACCCTTGGCTCAGCAAAGACATTCTGCATACATTTTTTTTATGGATGGATCAAGCCAGGGAGACACTTGCAAGCATTAGGCTCCTCCCTTCAGACATTGCACTAATTCTTCAGACATTCAGGTTTCATAAGTTAGTTCTTCAAGCAAGCACATCTCTGACTAAGGCAGGAAAAATGCCTTTAGTTGCACCTGGCAGAAGAGCAAATCACAACAATCTAATAGACTAAGGACTGCCCTTCCTTGATATGACTTTGGTCAAGGTACATAACAGAGCTCAGCCTCATGAACTCTTTTTGCAAATGGGGTCTATATGACCTATGGTAATTAAGAAACATGAGAGAACATCATCCATAAAGGAGCCCTGGGATCACCATCATTGAAATCCAGGGTGTTATTATTATGTGTTAAAAGGGCATTCATGACTGGCTTAGTAGCATCTAATGTCTTCATATTTCAAAATTCCCATTTTGAATTTGTGTTAGTCCTAAATAATATAAATACTTTGAGTCTTTAAATCTAGTCAAACAGCCTGATTAGCCCACATGGCTTTTCCCTGAATAGAAAAGAATGCTATATGACTATCACACTGCAAATACTCTAAGAAAAAACATAAACTTCAAATGTGTTATATATGCCTACATATCTATAACACATAAATGATAGTCACTTACATTTGTACAGTGCTTTTTGTTTGCAAATACCTTGATGTACATTATCTTATTTGATGGATATATTTTATTTCCTGTTCATATTATGACTTTTAAGTGGAAAAAACAGAAGTTTAGAGATTTTGATATCCAGTGACAAACAACACAGGACAAGGTATTTTGGTCTCAGAGTGACTGATTTCTTTTATTCTACAAGCTCACACACAACAGAGGGATTCTCCCAGGTCTATGTGCAAATACTCCCCTTTGGGAGTCTTCATTCATAGTTTTGGGTACTTCCTCTCCTCATTCTGTGTCATTTAGTGCTTCCTTACTCTCTTTGCCAAGCGGCTTGACCTATGAGATTTAGTGTATTACAACTCCTCAGGGATCTACATTAAATGAATGAACAGTATTGGGACAAAGATAAAACTCTGGCTATGGAATTTTAGATATTGACACCAGCCTAGATATTTAGAAAGGTTTATGGAAGATCGTAGCTATACTGGCATGTATTGATTCAGAGAGATTTAAAAGGCTTTCACTTGCCTATCCTATGTAAGCAGTTCCACCTTGAGACTTTGTATGCTGTGCATGCCTCTTCTTGCTCTATTTCCAAGTGGGTTACCCTTGATTTGGGAACGTTTTATTGAAATATGGATATACAAAGCAGAAACACTTAGCACTGACATGATCTCCACCTATGTTGTCCACTGTGGCAATGGGTCCCACAATACATATATGGCTGCCCACCACTTGCACTTTCATGAGAATACAATGTCCTTAATTGTCTGGCACCTTTCCTCCATCCCCTCAAATTCATCCTCCATTCTGGTCATACACACCTGCCTGTAGACTCCGGAACATGCCATCGTTTTGCCTTGCAGCTGTGTGCATGCTGTTCCCTGAGTCTGCAAAGTCTTTTTCTTCATCCTTCCTTCAAAATTTCTTCCTTCAAGATTCAACTCCTGCTTTAACCATGCTCCTCTAGGCTGAATTAGTTAAATCTCTTCTGTATGCTCACATTGCCCTTGTATAGCTCAGTTGTAACAATTATCATATCGTCTTGCAATTTTTCATTCACCTGTTATGTCCACCGCCTGCCACCCTCACCCAAAGGAACTTAGAGTGTGACTGTGGGGAAGGCTTTCTTTGTGTCTCTGCCACTTCATATGCTTTTTGAATGAGTAAAACAAAGAATGAATGAATGAATAAGTTTATTGGATGTAGAACTGGAAGAGGATCAAAGATGAGTTCTCCATAATTTGGGCCTTTGAATGGAGGAACCAACTGGAGCCTACTTGAGACTCTTCAAACAGCATCTTCACGGCAGCTTGCTGGTCAAGGGGTGGGACCAGGAGGTCGCAGTTGTCCTTAAATGTAGTTTATAATATCTATGGCCTGGATGAATGATTTGTGTTTTGTTTTTTAGATCCATGTTTTCCATGAATGATTCTACTTAGTTTGTAGCTAGGGGCTAATTAAAACATCAACTGGTGAGACGACACAGAATATGATGTGTTCTACTGATAAGTTGCTACAATGGATTTCTTGGGATAGGAGAGAAGGAGAAAATCTTACAGCTAAGGGACATAGTAAAATCTGAGTATAAGGTGGGAAGAAACTCTTAAGCAATAGCTTCAAGCAGCATAAACAAAGTTCTAGCAATGCTTTTTGAGGAACAGTAATATCCTTTCCCTGTAAATATATATTACTCTGACACCAGTTCAACTTCAGTCATTAGTTTTTTTCCCCTTATAATAATCAGATAAATACCAGAACAATCTACTCCACCTAAATACTGACTGGGGCACAAGGTAATTTTTAATTGAATAATTATTGAACAGCATTGAAAAGAATTGTTTATAAATAACAGACAGGCGAAACAACATTTTAAAATAAGACTCAATCTTCTCTAAAAAATTATGGTATTTACAAACCATTGAACGATCACAGCTCATAGAAATATTTCTGAACTTAACGTATGTCCTGAGATTAAAGCATGTAATGCAGTCATGCATCCCCACTATCTATTCAGCAGATATTTAAGTGCCTACTAAATGTTAACCAGTTTTTCAGCAAAAGTATAAGCAGCATGTTGCTGAACACAGGTAATAAATGACCACTAGTGTTCAAAAACTTAACCCACTAGTGTTCAAAAACTTAACATATACTGATGAAAACCAGAAAACACATTTTAGACGTCCCTTTGCAATGTACCCAGTGAACCCAATCTACTCATGGATGCATTGCCACATAGGACAGTAAAATCCACCGTGAAAATATTTTAGCTTTTGCATGTGGAATTACAAACTCATCCAACAAACTGATCTTAATTCTGACATTTGTTCATGGCTTTAAATTGGCAGAAATCTAATTTTCTTTCCCTCAAGAGCAAATGTCAGTATATTTGTTACCTTGTACCTTTGAACGGAAGCAGAGTAGAATTTGATAATTTTGAGGGGAAACAGTGGTGCTTCTGGAACATATGAGAGGTAAGTTTAAATTTGGCCAAGTTTTTTCTACTTTAATATAGGTTGTAAACACTTATCACCAAAAAGAAACCAAGGCAATGTGAAATGACCCTATTTGTTCCCAAACTAAGTTTTATCCATATTTCATTAAACGGATAAATGAGAAACAGATACACTTATGGTACACAAAGTGATGTTTTGATAAATGTATACCTTGTGGAATGATTGAATCAAGCCAACTAATATTTATCACCTCATATCCTTATCATTTTTGTGATGAGAACATTTCAATCTACTCTCTTAGCAATTTCCAAATATGCAATATGTTATTTACTACAGCCTTCATTCTGTACAATAGACCTCCAGTACTTATTCCTCTTTTCTAACTGAAACATTGTACTTCCAGATTTTCTCTGGTAATGCACAAAGGTCCTAAGGTAACTGTTCTAACCTGGTATTAGTATGGTAAGTGAGCTGGACCATCCAGCTGAAATTTCTGAGAAGTCTCCAGAAGCCATGCTTTCTGGGCTAGCAACTCTGTCAATTATTCAGGCAGATGAACTTGCTCCATTGCTGTGGAGATGCACATTTCAGAGCCATATCTACCACATTGCTCTATGCAAAATGCTAGTTAGGGTGCTTGGCAGTCAATTAGCATGAAAGGTAGTCAACACATCCACAATCCGCTGTTAAAAGAGTTTAGTTCATGCTGATAACTTTCCAGATGATTGATTCCATTCATTAATTCTGGAGACCTCTCCCAAACTCCCTCCTCAACTGCATCCCTATAAACAAAAGAGGGAAATGCAACGGGCAAGGAGAATAATATTTATTCTTCTTCTAAAGGTAGCTAGGGGCTAACTAAAACATCAACTGGTGAGACGACACAATATGATGTGTTCTACTGATAAGTTGCTACAATGGATTTCTTGGGACAGAAGAGAACGAGAAAATCTTACAGCTAAGGGACATGGTAAAATCTGAGTATAAGATGGGAAGAAACTGTTAAGCAACAGCTTCAAGCAGCATAAGCAAAGTTCACAACATACATAAACATAGCATTTTTTTTCTTTCATTTCGAAGAATGTCAGGTGGGTTTTGAAGAAACTTCTTGCAATTTTCATCTTATTTCCTATGAAGGGTAGGAAATTTCTGTTTCTTTAATAGGTGTGTCATAGGAAAAGGTATCTGAGATGTTTCATAATCCTCTTATCTAAATAATATCTTAAATACATAATCTCCCTTAGTATTTATTGAAATGATCCAAAGTCTCCTCTTGAATTGGGTATAAATCATGGATACCTTTATTCTGAAAATTTAGAAAAATTAGTCTGCAGCCAACTGACATTCTCTGAAATACTACCATTGTTTTTCTTCTTATCTTTGAAAAGCTTTGTTATAATCCCAATGACTGCTGGAATGAAGGTTATATCTGTGAGGAAGATGGTAGTTTTTGAAAACAGTTTCTAAAGAAGAAAATGGTTTTCAAGAAACAGCTACCCAAAAGAAAAGTTCTACTATTTTTAAGGCAATTAGTTCACTATTTACCATAATTCAGTGCTGCATATTCTCACTCATAATGACAAACACACCTTATTTCACTTATTATTCCTTTAACTGTTCATTAGTACTGGAATATATTAATGCTGTAAGAGCTAAAGTTTATATGTCAGCCACATTTTTTATTATTAAAAATGCTGAGAACTTTAGAAGGACCATAACAAACACATATGGTAGAAGTAAATGCCGTATCATTTCAAAGATAAGCTTCACATCACATTATTTTGTTTCTTATATTCTTCCTAATGCTCATTGTACAGACACATTTTCCTCTTCATATTTTGCAGACATATAATTTATAAGGCATTATACTAAACACCTTTGTGACAAAAGTAGTTTAATAAAAGAATTTGTATTCAGGACTGCCTTTACTTATGCTTTCTGTAAAAAACAAAATCATTGATTTTGGAATAAAGTAATTTCTTTTTTTTCTTTTTTTCTTTTTTTTTTTTGTGAGACAGAGTCTCACTCTGTCGCCCAGGCTGGAGTGCAGTGACGTGATCTCGGCTCACTGCAAGCTCCGCCTCCTGGGTTCACGCCATTCTCCTGCCTCAGCCTCCCAAGTAGCTGGGACTACAGGTGCTCGCCACCACGCAAGGCTAATGTTTGTATTTGTAGTAGACACGGTGTTTCACCGTGTTGGCCAGGATGGTCTTGATCTCCTGATGTGATCTGCCCGCCTCGGGCTCCCAAAGTGCTGGGATTACAGGCGTGAGACACCACG
>NW_012102055.1:521374-524151 GCF_000951045.1 Mandrillus leucophaeus | reverse complement strand
CAGTGACGCGATCTCGGCTCACTGCAAGCTCCGCCTCCTGGGTTCACGCCATTCTCCTGCCTCAGCCTCCCAAGTAGCTGGGACTACAGGTGCTCGCCACCACGCAAGGCTAATGTTTGTATTTGTAGTAGACACGGTGTTTCACCATGTTGGTCAGGATGGTCTTGATCTCCTGATGTGATCTTCCCGCCTCGGCCTCGGCCTCCCAAAGTGCTGGGATTACAGGCGTGAGACACCACGCCCAGCTGGAATAAAATAATTTCATAGCAATAATGTTTCAAGGTAGATGAGACTTCTTCTCCATTCAAAAGCTTAAAAATAGTTTTGAGTTAATGTTTATCCATAAAACGTTTGATGTGTAGGAAAAATATACATCTTTATGGAAATGTTTGCATTAAAGAACTTCCAAAACCTCCAAGTTCTTGAGAGTCTGGCATATGTAGTAGAACTTAGCACGTAGTAGGTTTTCAGTAAATGTAGTGTTTTTTCACCTTTCCCGCCCCAACACCTCCCACTGCCACTTCCCATCCCCCATGCGTATTCCCTTATCAGAGACAACAGCAATAACGGGAAGTAATACAATTCGAAGTGAGGTATCTGAATATAAACTCCAGAGATTCAAATGTGTTGGTGTGTATAATGAACAAATATCATAATATTTCTTCAAATTAAGAATTACAAATATCTGTGCAAAACTTCTCTTTATGATCAAAGTTTTATATTACTGTATTTCTTTATAATCACAGATGTTTAAAGGCAGACAGTAGTGCCTTGTGATGAATCAGTTGTTTCCACTGGAATAGGTTGAGCAGAAGTCTGGTAATCTTCACATGGCCCTGGATGACGGGGAATTCCTGTAGAGGGTGTGAAGTTGGATTTGGGCAGAGAATTTGAATTTTATAGATAAATGAAGGGTGCTGAAAACATTGAGTGCTCTTCATGAATCTCAATTTTTTCTTATTCCAGTTAAAAACATACATCTGTATACATCACTGATATCCTCTCTAGCCATCATGCCAAAAAGAAAGGATTTCCAACACAAGAAAGCAAAAAGTGCAGCATCTCTGAATAGGTAATCCTCAGAAAATCGGAGGTGACAATTCTTACAAAGGAGAATATGCATCATTGTTGTAGTATACATATTCAATACATATCATTAGTATCTATCTATTGCTGGGAATAACCTGACGTGAAATGTAGTGGCTTAAAAAACCCATTTTATCATGTCTACAATTGGATGGGTTGACTGAGTTCAGCTTGGATCTCAATTGGGTCTCAATGTAAGTCAGCTGGCATTGGCTGGGAGATCAGCCTTGGACCAGAGTATCTATGTGTGGTTTTGCCATGTGGCTCAAGCTTTTCATAGTATGATGCCTGTGTCCTGGAAGGGAGTGTCTCAAGAGCAAGCATTCAACATAGGAGGCAGAAGCTTCTAGTCCCCCTAAAGTTTGTGCCTAACCTGGCTCAGTAGTCACAGGGGCCACCCAGATTTAAGAGAAAGGGAAAGAGATGCCACCTTTCAGTGGGGGCCATGACAAAAACTCTGCAGACATCTTTAATCTCTCAAAACCATTATTCTTATGTTTTTCTCATTTTGCTTTGGCCTGGTGAGAACATTGTCAAAGATTGGCACTTGTCGATGGACCGTCATTAGAAAATCACAGGTGGCCTAAATCACCTCAACAAGTCACACTTTCAACTCATAAATGTATTTATTTTCTTAAAATAAGTAAAAATGCCACAGTTATGTACCTTTTTATACTTATTTGGCATCAACTGTCAGAAAGAAATTTAGCTTAAAAACATATTCCTTCACTAAATCAACAAACATTAATGAGTGTCTATTCCAGGCATGGCTGAATGGTGGATATAGTGAATTAAGTCCTCACAGAGGCCCTGGCCAAGAAGAGCTTGCATGAATAACTAAGTCTTTTCTTTGAAGGGATATTTCCATAGGCAGTGCCTCTTAATGGGTGAGGGAGAGCTGAAATACTCATCGGCTCCACATTTGTTCCCCAAAATATTATAGTAATGATTCATTTCCTCATGCCAGGCTACGTTGGTGTCAAGCTCTTTTCATAGGCCACTCAGCAAAGCAGAAGAATATCTAGCATTGCTATGTCATGAATAGACTGCAGTAATCATTGCAGTAAACTTCATAGATTGGGCATGAAAGGGTGAAGAAAAAATGCTTTGCTTTCCCACCTTCTAAACACATAATTTTCATTCAAGCTTACATTTCCCCTCCTATTCTAGAAAGTAACAGATTGCCCTACAGATCTCTACAAGAGCCTATAGACTTTGCTAATGAAATATACCCAGGCAAGGTGAAATAACCATATCTTAAAATAGCATTTTATATCACTGATATCTCATAAACGTATTGCAACTGAGAAAGTAACAAACACACACACACATTCTCACACACACACAGAGAGAGAGAGAGAGAGAGAGAGAGAGACTTAAGATATGTGATCCATCAGTGGGCTCATTGAAATCACAAAAATTAAATCAATTCTCCCCAAGCCCCAGCTTGGTAATAGTAACTTGTACAATGGATCAAGGAAACTGTACAGTCAATTCAAGTTCATCACTGACAGCTGAGCTTATCAGTGAGACCACCATAGCCACCAATTGCTCAGCAATTAATTGGATTTCTCTGTGGTCTATCCAATTACATCATTAAGAAAAAACCAGACCAACCATTTTACAGTCTGGTTACTCCAGTTGTCTTAATGATTAAATTGTACTGGGCTGCCCAGTGACTCCATCAATGG
>NW_012102055.1:517419-520639 GCF_000951045.1 Mandrillus leucophaeus | reverse complement strand
GTGTGAAGTTGGATTTGGGCAGAGAATTTGAATTTTATAGATAAATGAAGGGTGCTGAAAACATTGAGTGCTCTTCATGAATCTCAATTTTTTCTTATTCCAGTTAAAAACATACATCTGTATACATCACTGATATCCTCTCTAGCCATCATGCCAAAAAGGAAGGATTTCCAACACCAAGAAAGCAAGAAGTGCAGCATCTCTGAATAGGTAATCCTCAGAAAATCGGAGGTGACAATTCTTACAAAGGAGAATATGCATCATTGTTGTAGTATACATATTCAATACATATCATTAGTATCTATCTATTGCTGGGAATAACCTGACGTGAAATGTAGTGGCTTAAAAAACCCATTTTATCATGTCTACAATTGGATGGGTTGACTGAGTTCAGCTTGGATCTCAATTGGGTCTCAATGTAAGTCAGCTGGCATTGGCTGGGAGATCAGCCTTGGACCAGAGTATCTATGTGTGGTTTTGCCATGTGGCTCAAGCTTTTCATAGTATGATGCCTGTGTCCTGGAAGGGAGTGTCTCAAGAGCAAGCATTCAACATAGGAGGCAGAAGCTTCTAGTCCCCCTAAAGTTTGTGCCTAACCTGGCTCAGTAGTCACAGGGGCCACCCAGATTTAAGAGAAAGGGAAAGAGATGCCACCTTTCAGTGGGGGCCATGACAAAAACTCTGCAGACATCTTTAATCTCTCAAAACCATTATTCTTATGTTTTTCTCATTTTGCTTTGGCCTGGTGAGAACATTGTCAAAGATTGGCACTTGTCGATGGACCGTCATTAGAAAATCACAGGTGGCCTAAATCACCTCAACAAGTCACACTTTCAACTCATAAATGTATTTATTTTCTTAAAATAAGTAAAAATGCCACAGTTATGTACCTTTTTATACTTATTTGGCATCAACTGTCAGAAAGAAATTTAGCTTAAAAACATATTCCTTCACTAAATCAACAAACATTAATGAGTGTCTATTCCAGGCATGGCTGAATGGTGGATATAGTGAATTAAGTCCTCACAGAGGCCCTGGCCAAGAAGAGCTTGCATGAATAACTAAGTCTTTTCTTTGAAGGGATATTTCCATAGGCAGTGCCTCTTAATGGGTGAGGGAGAGCTGAAATACTCATCGGCTCCACATTTGTTCCCCAAAATATTATAGTAATGATTCATTTCCTCATGCCAGGCTACGTTGGTGTCAAGCTCTTTTCATAGGCCACTCAGCAAAGCAGAAGAATATCTAGCATTGCTATGTCATGAATAGACTGCAGTAATCATTGCAGTAAACTTCATAGATTGGGCATGAAAGGGTGAAGAAAAAATGCTTTGCTTTCCCACCTTCTAAACACATAATTTTCATTCAAGCTTACATTTCCCCTCCTATTCTAGAAAGTAACAGATTGCCCTACAGATCTCTACAAGAGCCTATAGACTTTGCTAATGAAATATACCCAGGCAAGGTGAAATAACCATATCTTAAAATAGCATTTTATATCACTGATATCTCATAAACGTATTGCAACTGAGAAAGTAACAAACACACACACACATTCTCACACACACACAGAGAGAGAGAGAGAGAGAGAGAGAGAGACTTAAGATATGTGATCCATCAGTGGGCTCATTGAAATCACAAAAATTAAATCAATTCTCCCCAAGCCCCAGCTTGGTAATAGTAACTTGTACAATGGATCAAGGAAACTGTACAGTCAATTCAAGTTCACCACTGACAGCTGAGCTTATCAGTGAGACCACCATAGCCACCAATTGCTCAGCAATTAATTGGATTTCTCTGTGGTCTATCCAATTACATCATTAAGAAAAAACCAGACCAACCATTTTACAGTCTGGTTACTCCAGTTGTCTTAATGATTAAATTGTACTGGGCTGCCCAGTGACTCCATCAATGGCTTCACAATTGGCCTGCAAATGATCAAGACAGCCAGTCATCCATGGCCAGTGTAATTTCACTAATAAAGTGGACCTGTCTCCTCATATGCTGCAGAAGCACTAACAGGATTGTTTTCACTATAAGCCATGGCCCCATCTGACACAAGGACATTTTCTGACAATTACACAGCCATATGTACATTTGACCAGCCTGCTCACGGCTTAGAATAACTCTACCACCTCCAGTATGGAAGCTGCAGTGTTACTGAAGATGCAAATCTGATTAAGTAAATTGCAGTTGCAAACCAAGCATGTTGATAAATAGTTGGAAACTTACGAACGCCGTGATGACTGCTATTTAATGTAAATCTCTTTTTTTTTTTCCTGCTTTCAAAAGAAATAAATGACCATTTTCTTCCTTGGCTGACATGTTTGATCAAAGAATGGAATAAAAACATTGAAGAAGTAGTGCTTTTAAAAGCAATCTAGTCATTCTTGGACTATAAAACCTAAATTACAACCCCAGATTTTTCTGGCAGATGTGTCTGTTCAATGAAGCTCTTTGCTATTCAGAAGATATGGGTCTTATTTTGCAAATACGATTTGCTTCACATAGACAGCTATAGACACACACACACATACACACACACACACACACACACACACACACACACGAAGAGTTCACCTGCTACTATCTTACATTTTCCTGTCTTTCCTTAGTCAGTGCTTGATTTGAAAAGTGCAGATTTTAAAGCCATAGTTATAGATGTTTTATAGTTCACTTTTGCTTTGTCATTAGCAATACTCTTTCAAATATTTATCCATGTTGCTTCTAAATAAAACGCCCAAGCAAACATTTATGAGGCATTTGTGAATATATTTAGAAGAGGAATGATTGTCTGTGGGTCATAAGACATTCTCTGCTGTCATAGATTTTAGCTCAGCAGTTTATTTGTAGGTGCTGTGGTGGAAACCAACGTGCCGGCTGGTTCATGGCCTGTAGGAACATCAGCAGAGACCCATGTAATGAGCATCACCGAACACAGGGAAATTAGTATAGTTCAGCATGTAAATTGTCACTGAAGTAGATACTCCACCTCCTCCTCCCTTATCTGCTGTATCTGTGGTTTTCTTTCCTACTTTTGCTGTCCTTTCCTAATCTCTACAATCTCTTCCTTTCTTCTGCCCACAAAAGACCAGATTGAATATTCCATGTGATATTGATGGATAATTTCAAATATGTATATAAAAATCATGGTTGGTGTTCTCTCTATAAAAATAGCAAATGGGGATCAATTTAGTGAAATTAAAGCTATTTCAAGGCC
>NW_012102055.1:484680-515429 GCF_000951045.1 Mandrillus leucophaeus | reverse complement strand
CAAGGATCTGTGTCTGTGGATCTATTTGATGGCACACATGTCTGGAGAGGTAAATGCTAGCCTCTCAGAAAGGCGCTCCATTGTGTAATGTGAGCAGCAAGGGCTTAGTCCCAATACTGAGCACAACATATTTAGGTAGCTATACATTCAGGTGACTTGGGGCTCTGAAGTCTAAAACTGAGAGACTATCTTATTTCTCATGCTGATATAGCACGAATTCCAATCACCAAATACACGTTAATAAAGCTCAGATGACATCTTAAGGAGTGACAGAGACAATGAAAAGACAATGGGAGCAACTATAAAAAACTTAAACAAGCTATCCTTGCTGGAGAGTTTTCTTAAAAGAATTCTTGGGCAGAGAAAAGATAGCAGTGAACACATTTAAGAAAATACATATCAAAGCTGATTTTATTTTAAAGGGCTTACTCCCAGTTCTGACAGGCCATTGAGAATAGGTACAATTTTAATATAAATCATTCGATTAGGTTTTAGTTAGACACGCAACCCATCTTCTTAAAATATTCAAACTACTATACTAAAAACTGGCAGAAGGGGCCAGGCACAGTGGTTCATGACTATTATAATCCCAGCACTTTGAGAGGCCAAGGAGGAAGGATCGCTTGAGCCCGGGAGTTTGAGACCAGCCTGGACAACATGGTGAGACACTGTCTCTACCAAAAATAATAAAAATTAGCTGGACGTGGTGGTGTGCTCCTGTAGTCCTAACTACTCAAGGGGCTGAGGTGGGAGGACCCCTCGAGCCTGAGAGATTGAGGCTGCAGTGAGATTGTGCCACTACACTTCAGCGTGGGTAACAGAGCAAGACCCTGTCCTCGCCCCCATCCCCGACTCCCACCAAAAAGTGAAAAAGACTGACAAAGAGGTGGAGGGTGGCTAATGGAAAGACTTTAACTGTAGCTATTCATGCTTCAGCACATAGTGTCACTTCTCCTAGGATATAGAGCATGGTATGGTTGAGGTTTACAGAGCTGCTTAAATACAAAAAATGTACTGTGTATATTTAAGATTTGCAACATGATATTATGGGATACATATAGAGAGTAAAATGTTACTACAGTGAAGTCATTTAACATATCTATCATTTCACATAGTTCTTTTTTATTCGGATGAGAATAACAAAAATCTACTTATGTAACAAAAATCCAAAATACAATTTTATTAGCTGTAGCCTTCATGCTATACATTCAGTCTCTGGAGTTTTCATTCTATATATCTGCCACTTTGTATCTGTTGACCTATACCTCTCCATGTCCTTCCTCTCTTCCCAACCTCTGGATAGCTTTATTCTTTATCTCTGAATATCCGAACTTTTTAAAAAATTGCACATATAAGTGAGATTATGCAACATTTTACCTTCTGCATCTGGCCTATTTTGCTGAACATAAACGTCCTTCATGCCCATCTATTTTGTGGTAAATGGCAGGATCTCCTTCTATTTTAAGGCTAAATAATATTCCATTGTATATCAATATAGATATATATTTATATATCAATATCACTCTATATATTTATATACACTTATAGAGAGATGGATATATAAAATACATAGATATAGATAGTCTCTAATAATATGTACATATTTATATATGTCTGTATATACAAATATATAGATATAGATTTACACTACATTTTCTTTGTCCATTCATCCATCAATCAACAAGTTGTTTGCAGAGGCTGGCTATTGCACATAATGCTGCAATGAACATGAAAATGCAGATATCTTTACAAGGTAGTGATTTCATCTACTTTGGGCATATACCCAGCAGAGAGACTGTTGCATCACATGGTATCAAAGAGCTTGTTTTTGAATCCCTGCTTCTCCAATTACTAGTTGTGTAATAACTTCACAACTTTGACTTCATTTGTCAAGCAAATATTTGCTGAACTGGCACATAGTACCAGCTGCAGGGAACGCATAACCAAAAACAGTCACAGTTCGTGACTTCTCGGTGAGAGAAACAAACAAGTTAACAATTGCTGTCATTAGAGCACGATCAGTGCTGTGATCGAATCTATTAGCACAGGGCACTGGATCCAGGAGCATAGCAGCAGGATACTAAAGTCAGTCTTGTCAGAGGAGTTTGAACAAGAGTGACTTCATCTTGAATACCGGCTGGGTAAAATGAGGCTGAGACCTACTGGGCTGCATTCCCAGGAGGTTAAGGCATTCCAAATCACAGGATGAGATAAGAGGTCAGCACAAGATAGGGGTCATAAAGACCTTGCTGATAAAACAGGTTGTGGTAAAGAAACTGGCCCAAACCAGCCAAAACCAAGGTGGCAGTGAAAGTGACCCCTGGTTGTCCTCATTGCTCATTACACACTAATTCGAATACATTAGCGTTCTAAAAGACACTCCTATCAGTGCCATGACAGTTTACAAATGCCATGGCAACTTCTGGAAGTTACCCTGAATGGTCTAAAAGGGGGAGGAACCCTCAGTTCTGGGAATTGCCCACCCTTTTCCCAGAAAACTCATGAATAATTCACACCTTGTTTAGCATATAATCAAAAAACAACTATAAGTATACTCAGTTGAGCAGCCCATGCCACTGCTCTGCCTATGGAGTAGCCATTTTTTTATTCCTTTACTCTCTTAATCAACTGGTTTTCACTTTACTCTTTGGACTCTCCCTGAATTCTTTCTCGAGGGAGGTCCGAGAACCCTCTCTTGGGGTCTAGGATGGGACCCCTTTCCAGCAACAGCCTTGAGGGGCCAGGAAAAGCCACCAGAGGATGGGAAAAAACATGTAAGCTGCGTCCTGAACAATGAGCAAGGGTTCCCCAAGACATGAAGGAAGAGCAGAGAAGAGACCCTGCTATGAAAATCCTCGAGGAAAAAGAAAGCATAGCTTTTGGGGGAACAACAAGTGGTCCAGTAGGTAACTGACACTCCAATAATAAAATGATAAGAAGTAAGGCTGAAGGAAGGGCAGGGCCAGGCCAGGCCACAATGAGGATGCACCTAAGCTTTATTCTGAAACTAATTAGGAATTTTAAGGAGGAAAGAACCCAATTAAAACTGCAATTTTAAAACCTTCATTGGGACCTTAAAGGGTGGGATGGAGAGGAGGATGGTGGCAAAAGTACAGACAGAGAGATTAGAAGGGTGTGGGGGTGATCCAGGAAAGATACGGTGGTGGTCTAATCTAAGATATTGGCACCAGGGATTAAGAGAAGAAACAGATATGAGAGGCATTAGGATAGAAAAATTTACAGAACTTAGTAAGACACAGGGCATGGTGAACAATGGGATGTCAGAAATGAGACTTGGATTTTATTTTGGGCATAGTTTGGTATGACGCATTGGATACCATTCAAACCTGCATAAGTGAGTTTCAGGAGAAAGTACCATGTTTAGCAAACTGCCACTGCAAAATCTGCTCTGAAGAACTAATTTTTTGGTGGGCACATTCAGGGAGGCTGATCAATTGTTAGAAAGAGTCTAATATTTCCTAAAGGAATCTAACAACAGTGTCATATCAGAGGAATAGTAGGACATTTCAAATAAACACAGCTTATCTCTTTCTTTCTTATCACTGAGTAATGCGCTTTATAAATTGGTTTGAAGAAAAATAATTATTAGAAGTTTATCTTTGCTTTGATTAAGAGAGAACTGAGTACTTGAAGCACTCCCTCTTCAGCTGACAGCATCTTTCGTGTACAGTATGGATAACCAGATCAAACACCAACCAATAAAAGTTCTATAACAAGCCATGTTAATTGAGCCTACAACATGTGAGAAGAATCTTGAGAACTTACAAAGGCTTAGCCTCCGCTCTCATTGAACTCCATTAAGATCAGGTAACGAGCATCATTTTTTTTTTTGTGCGTGGACAAGTAGGTATTGAATTCTCACTGGCAGGAACATGGCACCTCATTTAAGCCATTAGACAAAGTCTCTACCATCAGGGTTTATCAATTTATCACTACCAGAGTTTTAAGCACTTCTATCTCTTTTCACAAAATTGTCTTGGTCTTTTACAGGTTTTAGTCCTCTTTCTCCAGCAAGGCCGTAAGTCCCACGGGAGACAGGGATCCTGCTATATCCTTTCTTTGCATCTGGACTCACCATCGTAATCCCTAGCACAGACTGGAGCTAATGAAGTCCTGCTGCCTGGGGTTGAACTAACAAGAGGGTTGATCATCTATCAGTATCAGATATAAGTTTGCCCATCAAATATCAAAGGAGCAGAAGGAAGAAGGCGTGGGAGTTATTAAGGTCCTTTGGTAAGCTATAAGGCCTATGAATGATTATATGAGTCTACTTGCACCTGATGAGTTTAGCTTAGTGGCTGCAGTGTATGCATTGCTATGGCTTGTAGATGATGAAAATCTTTTTTGTTGTTGTTGTTAAAATCAGAAACAAATGAGAATTTGAAGACTATACCATGTGCGGATAGGTAAATGTTTCATGGTTGCCAGTAGAATTCAGGCTGGTTTGCATGAATTAATGAAAAAGTGATTCCAGTACAATTCTGGGGTTCCATGCAGTTGACCTAGCATACAAAAGTCATTGTAGGCTACGTGTGGATCACAGGACACTTACAGAAAACATATTTGCTAAGTGGAAGAAGCAGCTGCGTTATCTACCAGGTAATTTACAATATGTCAATTCATTGATCTTCCTACCATGAGCTCTTCTCACTCTTCTCATACTACTTTAGTTAGTTCTATGGGCATAGTATGTCAGGACAAATAGGATCATATATGCGATGTATATGTATTATATACATTTAATGAATATATGCAGAGAGAGACAGAGACAGAAAGACACACACACACACACACAAAGGGAGACAGAGAGATGGACTGGGGGAGGAAAAATAGCTTTTCTGATGATTAAATAATGTTAGCTTGACACATTAATAACTTCTCAGATATTCAGGTTACAATTGACTAATTATGTAAATAAACTTAAGATTTATAAGTTTTGAAATCTAATCATCAACATCATGAAAAAAAAAACCAACTTTTTTTACTTTTTGGATTCCCTTTTTGTTTTTGTTGCAAGAAGCTGACTGGCAGAAGGCAGAAAAATTGCATAATTTGACTAGAAGTCTAAAAGTCAGACTCATATAATTTCAACATAAAAAAGATAATTGAGGAGATACTTTTTCCAGGAAATCCTTGCTTCAGTTCTCTGAATATTTTAGTAAAAAAATTCCAAACTTAGAACTACCTGGACAACTGTCATAATATTTCATTTTGCTACGATCATGAAGACATCACTCAAGTAGAAGTGTTTCTTACTTTTTGACTATTATCTCCAATTTCTTGTCTACCCAAGGGAGACCGAGATTGGGATAAAAGGAGACATCTAACAATATCATATGAACACCAGCTGTCGCACATAGGTCTGGAGTTCCATTTTATTTTAGACTACATTAAAAAAAAAAAAAGAACTATTGTTTTGCCATTTAAAAACTCTGTTAAAATGTGCCACAGAATTTTAGCCTTGGGGCACAAAACGAAAATCCACTGGGTTCTTTATCCTTTAAGCTTTAAGGCACTTTCGAGAGGTGTCCATAAAATAAGTTATGTGCATTTTACCTAACTCAGGCGAGCTCTCACCATGCTGCACTGAGTGATAAAAATCTTCCTCTCTCATATTCACATTTTTAAAGAAATGAGTCACTGCATTCTCAGTTTCCATGTCTAGCACTTGAAGCCAAATCCTTCTCATTTGAAAGGGATGAGGCATCCAGAGTGACTGATTTTGCAAGTTGACTTCTATGATACATTATTCCCAGATGCTAAGATGGATAAAGTACCCCCTCTCCCCTGACATACCTGTGTAAGCAGGTGGATTTCGACCAGATGGTTTCAAACACTACATATACTGCCATTCTTCTGGCATAATTAAAAGTTGAATAAAGATCTTTCCACTGCCAAAGGCATAATCATCACACTTCATCTGATAAAACATTTAGTAAGCACAGACTGTGTGCAAGAACTGTCCTACAGCAAAAGCTTTCCATTGGTGGAATCTGTCTGCACTCAGAAAATATTTATGAAACACTTGTGATGGATATTGAGGAGAGCAGGGAGAATGCATAATCCAGGTAAGTGCAATATCATGAAAAAAATTTATACAGGTCTTAATAATAGAAGCTGTTACAATTCTAATGAATGTAGTCCAAAGACAAACCGTTATGAACAGAAATAGTAGTTACCTTATTTGTGTTCCACCAGGGGCATAGTGTTAAGACTAGGATATGAGTTCAAATGGTTTATTTAGGAGATGATCCCAGGGAGCATGGAAAGAGTGGTGAAGTGATACAGGAGAGGCAAAGCAATCAATAAAGGGTGAATTATTAAGCCAGCTGCCACAATGGGTCACTGGAGCTTACTGCTGCAGAGAAGCTCTGAGATGTGGTGTATAAGAGAAGGCTTAGAATTATGGCAGCCAAGAGGAGAGGAGCTGGGGTATTGATACACTAGAGAATCACTGATTGAGGGAAAGGTTTTAAGGGAAGATAATTTCTTGTCACTGGCAGCCTGCCCTGTGCAGAGCAGCCTTCTGCTGACCAGGAACGTTTCCACTATTGTGGAAAAAAACCCCTGGACACAGAGTTGCCGATACTGGAAGCTAAAAATTGTGTGGAGCATAGTGAAGCATTAAGGTCCAATGTGAACAGGGCATGGGCAACATCTCCTGCAGTGATGTGATTTTACCCTCAGACATTTTCTTTTTTTCTGTCCTTCCTCTCTTCTTCTCTTCCTATTTCTACTTCTCTCCTCAATTAATTTGGTTAAGGGTATCAGAGCAAAGGGGTCTTGTCTCTTTTCTAATTGTTATTTTTCCCTTGAGAAAATTATTTACTTGGCAATATTACTTTACAATATATTTCCAAAAACAACATGAACATGGAAAAACAAAAACTTTTAATAAAAGCAATGGTAGGTAAACTATGCTGTTTTATCTAATAGTGAACTCTGTGGGCTAGTTTCTTCCCTATGTGCACACGTATCACACTGTCACTATTAAAACATCTGAAGTTCAAGATATTGTGTTGTTGTTGTTGTTGTTGTCGTTGTTTTGAGATGGGGATCTCCCTCTGTCTCCCAGGCTGGAGTGCAGTGGCCCAATCACTGCTCACTGAAGCCTTGAACTCCTGGGCTCCAGTGAGCCTCCCACCTCAGCCTCCTGCGCAGCTGGGATCACAAGCATGTGCCACATGCCTGGCTAATTTTTAAAAATTTTTATAGAGACAAGGTCTCACTATGTTTCCCATGCTGGTCTTGAACTCATGAGCTCAAGTGATCCTCTTGCCTCAGGCTCCCAAAGTGCTAGGATTATAAGAGTGAGCCACCGCATCCAGCCAGGATATTTTAATATTCAAGGTTTGACAATATATTTAATTCTATTCAGCTGGCACCCAACAAGAAACAAAACTTTCTTGAGTCCCTGCTTCCCTAGCTCAGAAGTTTCTCATAGGAAATCAATTGACTTGTAGACTTAACATGACTCTACAGGACTGCCTTGTTTTGCCTTTTATATGAACATTCATCATTTTAGAAAAGTGAGCTTAAGAAGTAGCAAGACTTATAAGCAACATAATGTCAGATGAAGTCGTGGTTACATCAAAGATTTAGAAATGTCCAGTGGTTTTGAGTTGTTGAGTTAGGATTCAAGTTGAGTTTCTGTAAATTTGCTTTAGTTTGTGCTTTTTGTGGGAAGGGGTTGGTGCATGCTAATGATTAAGGGAATATGTTCTACACTGAAATAAAGACATCGGGAATTAATAAAATATATAGGAAAAATATAACTTTCCATAATAAAGGGGGAATCAGTCCTATAAAAGAAGTCTTTGAGATATTTCTGGGGTTTCTGAACCTGTTAGTTCACGTTCCAAGTGAGCATATCAAACATCACTATGGTTAATATATCATTTCTCCACTGTATTCACATTTCTCTGTCATAATAATCAGAACCAGATCTAAGCCTGTTTGTTTCAGTCTGTTGTAAATAATGTGGCTCTAGAAGGCAATTTATGAAGTGGTGTAAAATCAAGGCACCCATTTGTCCTTCCAACATTGAAGAGACAAAAGCAAACAACTTAAGTTAGCTCTGTACTAAAATTCTGATCACCAAGACTTGGTTTCTACTCACCCACTCAAACAAATGTAATTGAATACCTTGCTAAAATTATGTCTAATGAAGACTAATCTCTGGAAAATGAACAGGCATTTCAGAATTGATCATTCTTGCAAGGATGCAGACTTTTCAGGTGAGTATCTTTTCTTTTCTTTTTTTTTTTTTCTAATCCAATATACCAAGAATGGATTCCCTTTTCCTGTTTCAACCCAAGGGGGAGAAATATCTTATCCACATCTCTGAAAGCTCCCTTCTGGGCCTTCTTTATTGTCAATATGGTATTTTTCCATAGTGAAAAGCTGTGGAGCATGTCAATTTATAGTGCATGTCCATCCTCTATATTTATTCAAAGTAACTATTATGGAGGATCAATGGAGCATGAGTCATTCTTGCACTTTGTGTGATATCTCAGAATAGTCTAGACAGCCCCAAGTATCAGTTCAGATAACATTCTGAAAAATAATAAGAGAAAGGACTCAATTAAACTCAATAGGTTATTTGCTGGAAGCCCACTTTGTATAAGGCATTGCGTTACAAGTAAAGAAGAATTCAAGAGGTGGGGGACAGCCCCTGATTTTGTTCAGTTTACAATCTCACAGGGAGCTTAAACATTGAGGTGGAGTAAGCAAGCCGACATGCAAAGCATGCTTCATACTGCAGAATGTTCAGACATTTGGGGTTACAATACAGTCCAAATCAGGCTTCTCAAGCAGTTGCTTCTTATGAACTGGTGGGCTCCTTCCTGGCTACCTGTCCTCATGTCTCAACATTACTCCCACTTCTTACTGCAGCTTGACTCAACTTTTAGTAGTTCTCTGAGCATGACAGCCTGTTTTTAGCCACCAGACTCTTGCTCTTTTGCCCAGAAGTTTAAACCCTTTGCTGATTGCCTGGCCACCTCCTGCTTATCCATATGTACCAGCTGAGATAGTATATCCTTCAGAAAACTTCTAATCTGGATTAGATACCACCTCTATTTCCTCCCCTACTCTGAATTCTCTCTGCCTTTACACTTATGAAACTATCATATCCATTCACCCACCAGGTCAGCCAGCATTTAATTATTGAAAGCCTTTGATATGTCTGGGAAAAAAAATGATCAAATAAAAGAGATAAGGCTTGTGTTCTTAATTCTATGAAAAGGGATACACAACAAATAACTAGGCAAATTTAAAGTAAAAGATAATATGGGGTAGTTGTTAGCAATATAAAGAGAATTAAATAGGAAAATGAGATACAAGGTCACTGTCAGGAGTAAAGGGGAGCTACTTAAGATAGGGTGGCCAGAGAAGGCAACTCAGATGTGTCCACAAGACTGACTCTCCCTGTGTTTTCCATTATTCTTAAGCTTTAAGAGAGAGTTCCAGGCAAAGGGGATGCAATAGGCTGATGCTTGACCCTTCCAAATTTCATGTTGAAATTTGGTCTCCAGTATTAGAGGTGGGGCCTAACGGGAGGTGTTTGGGTCAGAGGGGCAGACCCTTCATGGATGGCTTGGTGTCATTCTCATTGTAACAACTGGGCTCTCACTCCATTAGTTCCTGTGAGAGTTGGTTGTTTTAAAAGAGCCTGGCACCTTCCCACATACTCTCTCTAGCTTCTCCTCTTGTCATGTAATCTCTGCACACATTGGCTCCCTTTTGCCTTCTGCAGTGAGTAGAAGCAGCCTGAGGCACTCCCTAGAAGCAGATGCTGAAGCCATGCTTCCTTACAGCCTGCAGAACCATGAGCCAATAAATTTCTTTTCTTTGTAAATTACTCACACTCAGATATTACTTTATAGCAACACAAGTAGACTAAGAAGAAGGATGCCAGAGGCAAAGACCTGGAGGCATCAGTCAGCTGGAGAGTTGAGTGTGAAGGGTAGAGGGGACAGGGAGTGAAGTGGAAAAGGCAGTAGAGGTCATATCACGCAGTGTCTTGAGGGCTATGGTAAGATTTTATTCTAAGTGCACTAAAAATCTACTTTAGGATTTTAAAAGGTAGATGTGGGAGGTATAAAATATGATTATTTTAACAAAATCATGATGACTGCTACATAGAAAATGGCTGCTATGTAGAAAAAGAGTGCACTGATCTGGATGACAGTGATGGTTCTTGTCGGCTTAGTGATCTGTTTCTCCATTCTACTATATTATGCTTTCTTGGAAGTAGAGGACGTATGCTTTGTGCATATCTCTTTATATTTCCATAGTTAGGATAATGGTTTATATATTTTAAGAGTTCCCAACTTAAATGGGAAATGGCTAGTCATTGTTTGTTCAATGACTCTGTTCTCGCCAACTAATTCTTCTACCCAAGCCAAAGTGTTAGAGTAGGGATATTGAAATATGAGCCTCCTAATTCATTAAAAAACACATTTTTATTATATATTATTGAAATGTCACAAAGATACTTTTACAAATGAGTATTATTTACTTTGAGAGTAGATCCTTTATTTCCTATTACATATCATTGAAATCAGATACTTAGCATCTGTCAAATGATAATTGTGTTTTTTAAAACCTAGCTTATTAATGAAACAAATATAGTGGAAAAAGCAGACACAAATAATAAAATAATAGAACATACTTTTATAAGTAAAATAGTAAGTTGAAATATACTGAATTTTCATAATTTATAAGAAAATAAATACCTTCTTAATAGTTTTGTGTATGCATGTAGCATTCAAAAACATATGTAAAGCTATTTAATTTATGAACTAACATTTCTAAGTAGCTGGCCTTATTAATTATATGGGTTTATTATTATCATTTTACATCGGATTCATAGGTACAATATTGTTAGGTGAATTAAAGGGGTGAACAGATGAATTACAAGCAAGAAGCTCAGTTTCTTTCTTCTCCAAAGTAATGAAGAAGAGGAATATCAGTCCCTGCACTTAGGTCCCTTATTTCCAGAACTTTCTGATAGAAATATTATGTTGGCAACATATGTCATTAAAATCTAAAAAAAAATTTGCAGTTAATTTTATATTTATTTAACTCAATACATCCAAACATTATCATTTCAACTTATAATCAATATAAAAAATTATTAATGAGCTAATTTACATTCTTTTCTTGGTATTACATTTTTGAAATTCACAGTGTCTTTTACAACACCCCTCAGTTTGCACTCACCACATTCTCATTGCTCAATGGACAAACGTGGCTTATGGGGACTGAATTAGACAGTGCAGCCTTATATCTTCATCTAGAATCTTCTATCTTGGAGAAGAGAGTGTTTGTGTATTAAAGTAGGAAGAAGGTGACAAAACACAACCCACAATGAATTCAGAAGAGGGTTCTTTCTTTGAAACTCTCCCGATGGTCCACATAATAATCCATAGCCTTATTATTTTTTTAGTCACCAAAATCATAGCCTGATGAAGGCCATGTTTTGGTCACTAAAATTCTCAAGCCAACTTCATTCACCTGCCTGCTCTACCTATGATTCCTGGGACCTATGTCTTAGTTGGAGCTTGGTTATTGGTGGAAGTCAGTGTAATCACCTGGATTCTCCAGTGGAAGAGGTAATATTAAGAAACCCTATCAAGGTGAACGTAATTTTTCCATTTCATCGCAAATGTTCTGGAAATATGTGCATAGGTTTGTATGGACAGAATGTTAAAAATTCCATTCATAAAACAAGGCCAAGCAAAGGTCATGGTCTCCTCCAACCGGAGATCAGCCATTTTCTTGGGGTCAGTGGGTAAATACATCTTTGGCTCATTTCTAGGGTGGAGAGAAAATAGCTCAAACCTGTCACCCTAGGAAACTATTGTTCTTTTGGCCTTTCAGCAAATTTTCCCAAACATCTCCTTTCAATCTTTTTAAAACCCCTTATCCACATGGCCGAATTAAGGTCATAGAGTTTCTTTTCGCCTGGCTCATTCAAATAGTGATATATTATCCTTTGCTGTTTTCAAATGAAACAAAATTACATCATTTTAAGGCTAAATGCCCATTCCTCCACACTGAATATTTAATCAATAAGCTGAAAAGCACAATTAAAATAGTAAAATATATTGGTAAATGTGTGATAAGAAGTTTTATTTAGAGCTCAGAGAACACTGTTCTTTGAAAAAAAATATAAGGTCCAGCTGTGACATGCTTCCTCAGTTATCAGTGTTTAAGATCACTATGTTTTCTTCTTAGCAAAAATAAATAAATAATCATAGACATATAATAAATAAAAATGTGGGGCAACTGTAAAAGTCAGGGGAGCCCTGCGTTGAGCGTTCTGTTAGCTTTCCGACACTTGAAAGGTGTTAAGTGGCTTGAAAATCTGTGCTAAGTGAGGACTGTTGAAAATATAAGTTCACTTCCACTGTCTGACAGGGAACATTTCAGTATCTTCATTGAACCAGTGTAAACGAGGCTGTCACTAGCTGCAGTGTTGAGAGAGGGTCACCAATTGTTAAACAGATCCTGACTTTGACATACTAAAAATGTGGCTCTGATCACTCATTAGAAGGTCTATTGTTAAGAAAAGCTCACATTTTTTATTCACTCAGGGAAAAGGCATGTTGGAGGATTTCAGTGCAGAGAAAAGAGAGATAAGAAATTTTATGTGTATTGGAAGGCTGAAGAAAAATCCATAAACTCATATGAAATACTGACTATATCTCCAGAGGTTTCGCAGGGTCTATTCTTTTGGAGAAATGAACCCCATTCTGATGAACTATAAGGTTGCTTCAGGAAATTCTCAAGACCAATAAATATTACCCTGTAAGCAGAGGCTACAAATTAGACATAGATCAAAACAGCTAAGGGCCCTGCCATACTCTCCCAGTTCGCCAAGAGTGTTATTTTTGCTTCCTCCCTCCTGTTTGCTCCTCCATTACCAACTCAGTCAACATCAATCCTCACTGATTCTCCATCATGTACCTTAGAAACATCCCTTATTTTCATTTTAACTTCCTCCCCACTAATCCAACCTCTCTTTACCTGCCCCTAAATAACCATAATAATAGTGATAAAACTCAATTCCCTAGGCTCCAGGCTCTTCCCAGCCACACCCCTCCCCTTGAAGCAAAGTGAACTATAGACAAAAGCAAAGATCATTTTCCTTTAACAACACACCCTTCTCTTGTTCAGAAGCCTACAGTTCTACATCATTGCCTATTCTATCCAGTTCTTGAGCTTCTCAGATCCTAACATCTGCAGCTAACCCATACTGCGCCTTTGTGGGAATCAGCCTCAATATGTCGTAAGTTGGATTTCCCCAGAGACAGACTCCAAAGACACAGATGTAAGTAAAATGGTTTGTTTGGGAAGTGATCCTAGGAATTACCAGTAGGGATATTGAAAGGTGAGATAGAGAAGGGAGTCAATAAGGATGCATTGTTGAGCAGGTAACCACTGTGGGCAACTCGGGTGCAATCTTACTGGGAAGCTCTGGGAGACAGTGTAGAAAATATCTTGGCATTATCCCACTGGTGGTCAGGGGAGCTGAGGCATGCAGGAATCGTCCCTATTGATCATGGGCTGACAGCTACTCATGGGAAGGTGGGAGATATTAAATCCCTTGCTTTTCTTGCCTGGGCTAAATGTGGTGTAACAGGGAAAGATGACCCCTTGGGCAAAGAGTCACAGGTATTTGCAGTTGGAAGCCACCACACTGGCATCCATGATATTGGAGTGCCAAAGAGATATAGGTAAACACTGACACCTTTCTCCAGACAGACACAGCCTCAGACCTAGATGTGTGGGTGGGCAGAGTCCTACCCACTGTAAACTCTCAGCTGTGTGCTTTTCTACAAAGAACATACTTCAGTGACTTTTTGACAATGCACATGCCCTAAAATGTTTTTATTCCCATGGCATAAGGCAACCTTTTGAAAGCACTTCACATTTCATAGAGAAATGTACTATCAAATGTTATTCAAATGAAAGTTTGTCATCATTTACAGAATCAGTGAATATTTGTAACTAGAAAGGTCATTGATTTATAGGATTGAAGTGAACTTCTCTGTCAGACTGTTAAGTATTAAGCAGAATACTATTAGGTGCCTTTAAGACAAAGTGAGGGAAGCATAAGGATTTTTTATACACATAAAGACAGCATTTGTATTGCTTTGGTGACGAAGCCAGTTTTTAGGACTCTACAATTTAAATAACTGTCCAAAGATGTTGTCACAGCACAGCTCATAATAGCTCCATGTATCAAATGCCAGCTTTAAGAAGTTTATAAGTAGGGCGTGATCTGATGGAATAGAACTTCTCAAGGTCTAAGCCACTTCATCATCCAAAAGCCAAACACTGAGTTGGGGAAATACCAAATTCATTAGACTGGGTTAGCACATTAAATTAGGTGCAAACATCTACTCGAAACATCTCAAATGAGGCCTACATATTTATTTGGGAGTCTAAAATATTTTAAACCAAAAACTGCTTTTTCCCTAATTCTAAGAACTTATAGTTTAAAGAAACATTGGGAAGCATTTTAAAATAACCTAAGCAGGTGCTTAAGAGCAATTTATCTTTGGCTTTTTACTAGAATTTTATTGTTTTTATTGTTGTTTTTCCTCTCTATTTTGTATTACTATGTCAAAGTTCAGCGTAATGGACTTTGATGAGCGTGTTGGATTGAAAAGCCTGGTCTACCCTTTTTTATGTCTGGTGTAATCAGAAGGACAAGCAGGCCCTGAACTCACCATGACAGAATGTCCCTGGAAGAAATAGCTAGTGGAGAAGGAGGATAGAACAGTAGAGTCAATAGCATCCCAGGCATTGCACTGTGGGAAATCACTAAATGATTGGATGTTATGTAGGAGCCCCTTCAACACACTGACCACCATTATTTTTAATGTTATTTCCCATTCTCAATATACACTTTTTCTTCTGACATAATGATCTCCTCCCCAACTCCAATGAGACCAATAGCGTCCCACCCTTTCATCATCAGGCACTTTTTATTTGAAATACATTTTCTCTTTCTTTTCTTCCATCCCTTTTTATCTTTCAAGGTTCAAATTAATAAAATCCTACACTAGGGTAGCTTTTTCCACTGTCCAGCTGAGAAAAATCTCAGCCTCATTTTAAAGCCATCAGAAGTATCTCTTTTTGATGTGTTGGATTCAGTCTGCTGTTTTATTAAGGAGTTTTGCATCTTTCTTCAGGGATATTGGCCTGTATTTTTCTTTCTTTGTTGTATCCTTGCCTGGTTTTGGTATCAGAGTGATGCTGGCTTCATAGGGTGAGTTAGGAAGAATTCCCTCCTCTTTAAGTTTTTGGAATAGTTTGAGAAAAATTGGTGCAAGTTTTCTTTATAACTTTGGTAGAATTCAGCAATAAGCCATCTGGTCCTGGGCTTTTCTTTATTGGGAAACTTTTTATTACCAATTTAATCTCATTACTCGTTATTGGTCTGTTCAGGTTTTCTATTTCTTCCTGCTTTAATCTTGGTAGACTGTAGGTGTTCAGGAAAGTATCCATTTCCTCTGGGTTTTCCACTTTGTTAGCGTATAGTTGTTCATAATAATTTCTAATGATTCTTTGTATTTTTGTTATATCAGTTGTAATGTCTCCTTTTTCATTTCTTATGTTATTTATTTGGATATATTATCTTTTTTTCTTGGTTAGTCTTGCTAGCAGTTTATTTATTTTGTTTGTCTTTGCAAAAAAACAATTTTTCACTTCATTGATCCAATGTATTGTTTTTTAGTCACAATTTCAGTTCGTTGTGCTTGGATCTTTACTATTTTCTTTTCTTGTTAATTTTGGACTTGGTTTGTTCTCACTTTTTTAATCCCTTAAGGGATTAAAAACAAGGTACATCATTAGGGTGTTTATTTGAAAACTTTATATACAATGGTCAAGTGACATGTATCCCAGGGATGCAAGGATAGTTCAACATACACAAATAAATAAGTGTGATAAATCACATCAACACAATGAAGGACAGAAACAATATGATCATCTCAATAGATGCAGAAAAAGCATTCAATAAAATCCAACATCCCTTCATTATAAAAACTCTTAACAAGTCATACATAGTAGCAAGGTAGCTCAACATAATAAAACCTGTATATGACAAAGCCACAGCTGGCATCGTATTGAAGGGTGAAAAGCTGAAAGCTAAAATAACTAGAACAATAGGAAGATGACTTTCACCACTCTGATTCAACCCAGTACTGGAATTCTTGCTAGAGCAATCAGTAAAGGGAAATAAACGGAAGTCATCCAAATTGAAAAATGAGGAAGTCAAATTGTCCCTTCCCACAGATGATATGATCTTATATACAGACTAACCTAAAAAGTTCACCGAAAAACTCTTAGATCTGATAATCAAATTCAGTAAAGTTGCAGGATAAAAAATTAATATAAAAATGAGTAGCATTTCTATACACCAATAATGAATTAGCTAAAAAGAAATCAAGAAAGCAATTCAATTTATAATAGCCAATAAAACAAAAGAAAATACCTAGGAATAAATTTAACCAAGAATGTTAAAGACTTCTGCAATAAAAACTACAGAACACTAATGAAAGAACACGAAAGGGGCACAATCAAAGGGAAAGGCATCCCATGTTCATGAATCAGAAGAACTGATATAATTAAAATGTCCACACTACATAAAGCAATCTAGAGATTCAATGCAATGCTTATCAAAATGCCAATGATATTTTTCACAGAAATAGACCAAAAACCTTAAATTTATATAGGACCACAAAAGACCCTGAAGAGCCAGAGCAATTCTGACCAAAAAGAACAAAGCTGGAGGCATCATACAATCTGACTTCAAAATATACTACAAACCTATAGTAACCCAAACACCATGGTACTAGTATAAAAAAAGATGCATAGACTAATGGAAGAGAATAGAGAATCCAGAAGTAAGTCAATGTATTTCAGCCAACTGATTTTCAACAAAGGCATCAAGAACATACATTGAGGAAAGGACATCCTCTTTAATAGATCGTGTTGGGAAAACTGAATATCTATATGCAGAAGAATAAAACTAGGCCTTTATCTTTTATACAAAAATTAACTCAAAATGAATTAAAGATATAGATATAAAACCTGCAACCATAAAACTACTAGAAGAAAACATAGGGGAAATGCTTCAGGACATTGGTCTAGGCAAAGACTTTATGGCTCAGACTTCATAAGCACAGGCAAAAAACAAAAAAATAGGCAAATGGGACTATATTAAATTAAAAAGCTTCTGCACAGCAAAGGAAACAATCAACAAAGTGAAAAGATCACTTATAGAATGGAAGAAAATATCTGTAAACTATTCATTCAACAAGCTGCTAATACTCAGAATATACAAAGAACTCAAAACAACTCAACAGCAAAAAGAAACAAAGAATTCCATTAAAAAGTGGACCAAAATCTGAATAGACATTTCTCAAAAGAAGACATACAAATGGTCAACAAGTATATGAAAATTGCTCAACATCATGAGTCATCAAGGAAATACAAAGCAAAACCACAATAAGATACCACTATGCTCCAATCAGTGTAGCCATTATCAAACAGACCAAAAAAAAAAAAAAAAAAAAAGTGCTGACCAGGATTCAGAGAACAGGGAACTCTTATAAACTATTGCTGGAAATATAAATTAGTATAGCCATCATGCAAAACAATATAGAGGTAGAACTACCATATGATCTAGCAGTCCCACTACTGATTACTTATCAAAAGGAAAAGAAATAAAATATTTTAAAGGGATGCCTGCAGTCAACTGTTTATTGCCACACTGTTCACATAGTCAAGATGGGAAATCAACCTTACTGACCATTAACAAATGAATGCATAAAGAAAATATGTTTATATACACAATGGAATGCTGTTCTGTCATAAAAATGATGAAATTCTGTCATTTGCAAGAAACATCAATAGAGGTGAAGGCATTATGTTAAGTGAAATCGCCCAGACACAAAAAGACAAATATTGTGTGTTTTCACTCATATGTGGAAGCTAAAAAATTAATCTCATGGAGGAGGGACTAGAATGATGGTTACCAGAGGCTGGGAAGTGTGGGTGGGAGAAGAATGAAGGGAGGTTGGTTAATGGATACAAACATATTAGAGAATTAGATAGAAAGAATAAGTTCTAGCATTTCATAGCTCAGTAGAATAACTCCAGTTAATGATAAATTATTACCTAATTAAAAATAGCCAGAAGATTTGAAATGTTCCCAACACAAATAAATGATAAACATTTGAGGTGAGGGATATTACACATTGTGTGCATGTATCCCAATATCACATGTACCCTATAGATATATACAATTATTATGTATCAATATAAAGTGTTTCTTTTGACATACCGGATGCTTCTTCATTGATATTTATCTTTTTTAAAACTATAGGCCCAATTTCCCAAAAGATCATAAGCTCTTTGAAGAGAAGAATTGGTGCCTTGAACATGGCAGTTCTTGGTATTACTCCTACACACAAAAGAAATTAAAGGTCTTTGCTAAATAATGATGTTGGATGATGGATGATACATACCATGGGTCTCTTTCTTTGTTCATTTGTTTTGATTCTATCCCCGAAAACCTAGCCAAGGTCCTGCTGAAACAAAAAATCAATACTATCTGGCTGACTAGACAGGCAATGGGGCCATAGAAAAGCAGCTGTATTGGCCAGGTAATACTTCGTGGTCATACCCAGAAATCCTCCCATATCATGCTCTGTATAGACCTACATTCTGTGCTCTGATGCTGGGACAGAGGCTTCTAATGAGGTATCTAGAGCCTCAATAATCTGCCTGAGGGAGGCAGCAGACATTGGTATGTGCCTGCTTATGGCAGAATATATTTTCCAAAGGTAGCCACAAAAAATATCTCCCATGATACATACCCTTCTATAATGTGACCATGTCATTTCCTTGTCAAGGTGAAATTTAATTCTCCCTTTGAATTTGAGCAGGCTTATGACTTTCTTTTTACCAATAGAATGAGATGCAAGTGATGATGCTCCTGACTTTCCAGGGCAGGTCCATGAAGACCATAAACCTCTCCCTGGTTTTCTTGGCAATTTCCCTCTTAGAACTCAGACACCATGCTGTGAAAATCTCAGTCCCAAGGAGAGGCAACGGGTAGGTGTTCTGATCCAGAGTCAGGGCAGAGCGGGTGTCCTAGCCATCCCAGCTCAGGCGCCAGACATGTAAATGAAGGAGCTTCCAGCTGATTCCAGTCCCCAAGCACCCAAGTCAATCACAGGCATTTGGATCTTCCCACCTAAAGCCCCAGATATTGTGAGACAGGGAAGAGTCATCCTCACTGTGCTCTTTCATAATTCACTGAATTCATGAACATAAAATGGAATAATTTGCTATACTACCACAATAACTGAACTAATATGCAATATTAATTTCTATCATCCTCTATTCCAAAGCCAGTGCACATTTGTTTTTGTAAATAAAGTTTTAGCAAAACATAGCTATGCTCGTTTGTTCATGAAATGTCTATGGCAGCTTTTGCACTGAAATTTGTGGTGCAGAATGTACAACTTACAAAAATAAGATATTTACCATATGACTCTTTACAGAAAATGTTTGTGATGTTATACAGAAGATCTCAAAGTGTGATCCCAGATAACAGCATCACTATCACTTGGGAACTTGTTAGAAATGCAAATTGTTGAGCCCTAGTCCAGACCTAGTGAACTAGAAATCCTGGCAGTGGGACTCAAAGTTTTGCTTCAGTAAGCCCTTCAGGTGATTCTGATGCTCATTAAAGTTTGAGAACCATTGCTCTATGCTAATAGAACCCTGATTATTTTTAAGGCTGCAATATCCCAACCTTTAGTTGCTAGATTATGGTTAGTCTACCCAGGACAATACTTTACCTGCTTTTCCAGCTTCCCTTGTAGCTATGCGTGGCTACATGACAGTTTTAGCCAATGAGATATAAGGAAGACTCTGCTGGGGATATATTTAAGAAGTTTTTACTTTGCTGATAAAAATGACCATCTGATGATGACCCTTGATCCCTTCTTTTGGCTTGTAATGCTGGTTGGAGGCCTGGATATCACAGCTACTCTGTGACCATAGGGTCACTAGCATAAAGATAGAACCCCAAAAGGTCAGGATGCTGGAAGAAAATGACAGAAACAGCTGGTTCCTCAAGGACACTTTTGAGCACCTAAATCAAGGACAATAAACTCCTACCTTGATGTGTAAGAAAATACACTGCTAATTATTTAGGACACTATTAATTGCAGTCAAACACACTCCTAGCTCGTATATATAACAGGCATTCAAATATATATGTTATTCTCAATACTTCAAAAAAGTGACTCTCACAAAGCAAACTTGGCCTTGAAGAGATACTATAAACTATGTGGAGAGTCAAGTTTGCTTGCTTTTGGCTAGAGTCATGTCAATTCACTGTTACCAGTACTCATTTCATGTTATTTAGAAGTTACATTTGATTGCATCTGACACCAAAGAAATTTTCAGGAGACAATAATTCTAAGTATTATTGAGCATTTGCCAAATGCCCGGCACTCTGCTGACATGACCCTCTATACTTTTGACTATAATTCCTGTTTCTCAGATGGGAGACTAAGGTCCATGAAGAGAGGTGACTGTTTCAGTTGGCATACTGTGCATATCAATCCAGGGAATCTGATTTTAGAGCCTACACATTCAATCACAGCTAATATTAAATAACTTCTTTATTTAATTGCATACTCAAAACTATTTGTTATATGCAAAGGTTTTGAAAGGCACAATCTTGAAACAAACGTGTACATCAAGAGGAAAAGACTTAAAAATATGTGTGTGTGTGTGTGTGTGTGTGTGTGTGTGTGGTAGGAAAGTTCAATTCTTAAAATTAGAGAGCTCAATGGAATTTTGGCCTGAGCCTCAAAGTACGTTCATCTGCCTTGCACCTTAGCAGGAAGTATAACTGCAGGGATTGAAGAGGATAAATTTTGTGAGTATTAACGTGGGCTTCTAAGTTAACACCACTATGGAAAATGGCTCAGATAAGGCAGTATATGTGTATTCCATTTCTTTACATTCCTTATTACAATCTCCTTCCGTTAATACCTACGTCAATTTCTGCTATCCCAAATTGCTTCCCTTTCAGTCTCTAGAGGTGTTGAGGTGCAACATAGTGTTTTAACAGATGCACCCCCACTGAAATGGTGCCCTTCAAAGAGCTCAAAGCACCCCTTTTTTGTCTACAGGTTGAGAAATGTCTCTCCGAAGATCTCCCAGCCTCTTATGACCACAGAGCATGAGAATAGAAATGCTAATGTGGCATTATGAGTGAGAGGTAAGGACTGTGCAGCCTTTTGTGGACAGGAGGCCTTTTGGGCTGATTGAAATGTGTGCATACAGTAGAACGAATGCCACCAACGGATGTTCCCACAGTCGGCACTCAGAGATAGCCCAGGCATTGGTGAGCCTTTTATCTGTACTCAGTTTTGAAAGACAACTTGACATTCTTATAATGCCATGCAAATGTATTCCCTTATACAATGTCAGTGATTACTCAGACTCTCAAGACAAGCCACACATATCTTAATAAATTGGGACTACAGATTAAACAATTTAGAGAATAATGGTCTTTCACTGAGAGAGAAGCCATGGTTTGTGTCCTTCAGATTACAAGAGAAAGTGTTTAAATTATTCTCAGCTGGCATTCACTCCAGACAATGGTGGGCAACAGTGGCATTCTTGTTGTTTCCAACTACACCATGACCTACCCTCCCACTCCCCTCGGCTCTGAGTGTGACGCATTCTGAAACGCCCAAATCAAATGTCATCTTCTCTTTGATGCCTTTCTTGATTCCTGCACCCCATCCCAAGCAGAATTTGCTACACCCTCATTGCTGATCTCACACCCCTTTAGTCATATATCTATAGAAACATAAATGTAACTTGAGTTATGACTTATATAGTAACCTGTGGCTGTACCTCTTTCCCTACTAACCATTCTCCTATTACGAACTCTGACAAGGCACAAACGATGTCTTATAACTCATCACAATAACTCCCCGTCCTTTGGCCCAGCTTAGTGCCATGAAATGGCTAGGAAGGTTGCAATTGCACAACTCCCTGGGGGCACTATTCACATTAAAATCCATATAAATGGCAACTGTTAGAATTGTGCGGACAAGGAGATCTTTTCTCAGTACCTACCTAGCATACAAGACATGCTCCGTCAAATGCTTGTTAAGTTAAATAACAGCAGACTGGTTGGGTGGGGGTAGGAAAGAGGAAGACATTAATTATTTATTCAACATTCATAGGAACTAGCCACGGGGTTCAGTTCTTTTTAATAGTGCATCTATCGGTCTATCTGATCATAGCTAATCAGGCGTTAGTGGCATATGGTTTGAGAGAAATAGCGTTCCCTGTTACAGATGTCAGTTAAAAAAGAGACTTTTAAAGCTTCACTTGATGCAAGTCGCCTTCTTAACTTGAGGCCATAAGGAGATGGTGACAGACAAGCTTTACATCCTCCACTTGCAATCAATTTGCTCCTGACCGTGATTCCGAGTATTAACCTTGTTCTATCAAACCCCTGGAGTGTGGGGATGGGAAGACAAGAACATGCACAGAGGAAGCTGAGATCAGCCCGAATAGCTAATGAACCAACAGATTTGATCTTTAGGGGAAAGGAGAAAAAATGGCCTTGGTATGGAAAACAAAACAGAAGAATTCATTCCCTTGGGAACTCGACTACAGCTTGCTTTGCTGCCGACACGGTCTAGTGCAATGCCTGTTTGCTCAGGTTTTCTGCCCCAGCTAAAGATATGAGGGTTGGCAAGACAGGGATTCAAATTTGTAGCTATTTCATATTTGTTCGCATGTGTTATTCAGTGCTCCTAAGGGAGACTATACAATGAACGCTGAATAAATAAAAAATAATATAAATCTAAACAAAAGAAAAATAATACCAAGAGAAGATTGTAGGAACTTGACCTGTTAAAAGAAAAAAAGGAGTGGATAGAATTGGACAATCCATTTGTTGTTGTTGTTGTTATTGTTTTAAATCTTTACAAAGTTCATATCCAGAAATGCAACGCAATCTTAAAGCTGTATTAACAGAAATACAAATAAGACAGCATATCCCAACGCTAGGAGTCTTCCTTAAGGATTGGCCATCTTGTCTGTCATCTTAAGTGGTTCTCTATGATAGCTATTGGATGCTGCATATTGTCATTCTTATTTTACAGAAAATAGTGATGGTTCTTTCATTCTTTTATATATATCTTTTATTATCTTTTATGTTAATTTGGCACTAACTTTCATATTATACATTACATAAAATAATGTAGATACCTAATCCTAATATAATAAAATTATATTATATAATTATATATTATATATTTATATAATATATATTTTATGATATATATAATATAAAATAATATAAATCCTCAATATTCTTAAAATATTTTTATTTCTTGGCATACCACACAAGTTAATCTAACTTCTGAGTTCAAATTATGGTACAAGGATCTACCTAGGAGGAATAAATGAGAAAAATTTAATACTTCACTAAGTCTATGCTTAAGGAAATGAATTACCAAACAAAATATTTAAGTAGCAACTAAAAAGCAGTATATTTGGTCTTATTTGGTAGAATTTTTTAAATGGTATGGCTTTTTAAAATGTGATTAAGTATAAAGAAAAAAATTAAAATACCTCAGAATCTTACAATTCAGATTGCTGCTTTTGATCTTAAAAGAGAAACAAAATGAATACATACACAATTTTTAAAAATTAAATGAACAGGAAGATATCAAGTGAAAAGCCTAGTTCCTCTCCATAGAGGGTCTACATAGTGTGGTGCCTAGACCAGAAGCAGCAGTATCACCTGGGAAACTGTTAGAAATACAAATTCTTAGGCTTCACCCCAGATTCACTGAATCAGAGTCCCTATGGTGGGGACCTGGGTTTTAAGAAACTCTCCTGGTGATTGTGATGCACACTGAAATCTAAGAACCAGTATTCTAGACAAAGGCAATCAGAGCTCAAAATCTTATGTCTTTCCAGATACATTTTAATCACACACATGCACATGCACACACATACACAGTCTTTTTTTATACAAAATGAACCACATTATACACAGTGATCATCATTTTAATTTTTAAATGACATCATTTATCTTGTAGGTCTTTTCATATCTGCACTTAGAGATGCACTTCACGTTTTAAGATTATTTAGCCTTTCATTGGTTGTACCATATATCTTAATGGTTCAACCAGGTCAGTTATGTGATCATTTCTGGTATTTTCAGTTTATATATTTTACAGTGAGCATTCTTGCTAGTACATCTTAGAAAACATGTATGAGTATATCATTGAATAAATTCCCATCAGAGGCAACACAAAGTCATGAGGAAATGTATATTTTAGACTTTTGTGCATATGACCTAAATGTCTGACAAAGAGGTAGAGCCAATTTACACCCCAAGCAACAATTTATAAACAGTGGCTATTTTTCTGGATTCTCATTTGACACTGGATATCATCAAATTTATTTTAACTGCTATCAATCTGATTGATTAAAACATGACATCTCATTATCGTTTATTTGCCTTTCTTTAATTAGGAAGGCAAAGATGGTCCTCTTGTATTTTTATTGTCCATTTGTATTTCTTTTTCTGCAACGTGTCCATTTTCCCTTGGGTTAAGTGTATTTTTTCCTTACTAATTTGTATAAAATTTTGCAAATTAAGATTAGTCTGACCTGTCACATGTTTAGACTGTATTTTTATTAGTTCAGATATTTTTAAGTTGGTTGTAAATTTATAGATTTGTTAATGTTTTCTCTTTTGTGCTCTGTGTCTCGTGTCCTGAATGGAAAGACTTTCCACTAATTCCAAAATTTTAAATAAATTCACTCATGTTTTTCCTCAAACTGTCATAGTTTAATTTTTTATCTTCTGGAATTTGCTTTGGTAAAAGAAATGAGATTAGCATCCATTTTTTTTTTTAATCCAGTTAGTACCTTGTCCCAGCACCACTTAGTGAAGAAGTTCTTTTCCCAATGATTTGAGTGCCAGTATCACCTCTGAATCTGGAGAATTTGGGACCATTCTCTCATAATCTATTGGTTCTCTAGTGCCAAGCTCACTGGCTAGTACAGCCTCATTGGCTATTTTTATGTAGATAATACTATTTTCAGCTCATTCATTTTTGTTTTTGAAACATTTCAAAGCATTTTTCACTTTCATTTTTCATTATGAACTTTGTATTATTTTGTCAAGTACAAAAATAAATTTGGATGGAGTGTTAAGACATCGAATTTACAGCTTAATAAACTGAGATTTGTCAGTTTGTCAATATATAATATTATGGTTTCCTATAGAGAATACCTGTATCTCTAATTTTACTGAAGAATTCTTTTATGTTATCTTTAGAGCTTCAAGTTTTCTTTTTATAGGTCTTTCACATTTCTGGTTAACTTTAATACTAGGTATTTTAGTTTTCTTTTGCTATTATAAATGGATTATTTCTCCCTCCCACTGTATTTTCTAACTGCTTTGGGTTGTTTACAAAGCTACTAATTTTTAATTTTTCATGTGTGTTTATCTTTTGTGATGCTTGTAATGAATTCTTAAAAATTATAATCCCCCCAAACATGATGCTTACACATCTAAATGAATGTTAGCTACTGAAAAGAAACATAATCAGACTTCATTAAAAACATATTTTGACATCTATTTTTTTTTTTTTTAATTGCCCACCAGAGACAATGTCTCATTTACTTCATAGTGACACATGCTTTTTTTACACAGATTGACATGGCCTTGCTTGGTCAACCAGTGTATATCAGCTAGGCTTTCTTTAGATAAATTTAACTACTTTTTTATATTACCTAGTGAAAATAAATAGAAGAGTATTTGTGATCATTTAAAATATTCCCAAAAAAGAATGTTAACTTCAAAGAAATCTCCAAATACGAAGTTCCAGAAGTGGCTTTGCCAATGGAGAGAATATTGAGCATCCAGATAAAGAATTGAGAATAATGACTGACTACTTCCATGGAAATCAAAAAGAAGGTGACAAGAAAGATTGAAAACAAAATAGAAAGAAAAATAATAGTAGAATTGATCAGTGAGTCTTAGACCTTTTAAAAAACCAAGCATAATAAAAATGAAAAAGGCAGAACACAAAGACATGTACACACCAGTTAAAATCATAACAGGTTAATAACAGATATAGAGAAAATGAAATTAATGATAACATAATACTTTATAAAACTTATCCAAATACATTGAAACATCTATTTTCTATGTATAATTAAACTGACCAAATAGAAAAGATGAAAAGTCAAAGCTAATGATTTTGTTCCTGGCACTTTTCTATATTAACTAATTATTTGGTATATTTCTCAGTTGATTCCACTGCATTTACTAGGTATACAATTATATAAGCAGCAACTAACAATAATTTTTTTTCTAAAAAGATTTAATGCCGCATGGTTTAGATTAAGCTGGATCTACGAAACATTGAATTCATCTTTTATTTTCTCTGTGAGCAGGGGCTCCTCCTTCTGTTTTTCTGCCATCTAGAGACGAATCTATATTTGTCAATATTTACATAAATCAGAAACATAAATCACGTAAGAACCCTAGACATGGCCTCCAGGATAATCTGACTCTTGCCCGTTTCTCTTCTCAATTATGTTGTCAGAGAGAGATACCTGAGATGAAGCCTCTCAGGAATAGAACTAACAATAATTCTTGTCTCTTCCTTACCAATACCTATACCTTTAATTTTCATTTCTCATGTTGAATTACATGTGCTATTTCTAGAATAATTTTAGTGGTGGGGATAGTAGGCATTACTATCTTATTCATAATAAGAATATAAAACTTAAAAATTTTTATCATTTAACTTGATGCTGAATATTTATTTGAAAACATACATATTATTGGTTAATGATAGACAATTATTTTAATATATCACCATTCATTTTGCTAAAATTTAATGTTTTGGCCCCAACAGTAGTATGATTATATTACATAAGACTGTTAAAAGATTGTCCTATTTCGTCATCTCTATCAAATTTCTACTTAGATGTTATATTGTCTTTGTATAAAAAATTCAGAAGTTGCATTATGTCTCTATGTTTGGAAAGCTTAAGTAATTAGTAAATTGGTTCTTTAAATTCAGAAGAATTCCCCTTTGAAAACCATTTGAGTCTGGAAATTTCTTTTTGCTACACTTTTTAAATAATTTTCTAAATAATTTTTGTAGTTATTCATCAACTTGAGTTTCATCTCCTCTCTAGAATCACTTTTGTTAACACTTGGTTCCTAAAATTTTGAGAATTGTTAACAGGCATTTTTGAAGAGCTTTATAAAGACTATTTTATTATTCTTTTAACTTCTAATGTAACTCTCATTTCTTTTATGCTATTTTAAATTTTATGCACTTGTGTTTTCTTCCTTCTTTATGTAGTGTTTCCAAAAAGTACTTAAAGTTATTAATATTAATCTACTTGAATATATTTTTTCACTGTTTAATTCATTATTTTTACATTTGCCACTTCCTTTTCATTCTGTAGGTTTTATTTTTTAAGCTTTTCTATTTCCAACTTTTTCTTAGATACTCAATACTCTTTTATGGCCCAGAATATTTCTGAAACTTCATTTTTGGAAACTCATTTTAGAATCCCTGTTACATTCTTTGAATTATTTAAATGGTGACAAATCCTTCCCTTTGTGTTTATGCTGTCATATAAGAAAAGTGGCTGAATATTATTTCAAACAAAGCTTGCCTGATATGAATGTTGACCAGCTGGGTCATATGATTTTACGTTAGGAATCATGTGCCTCTGTAATTAAATGAGGCATTGTTTCTTGTGGGTCTCATACACTGACTCTGAAGGCAATCCAAAACATAGTTCAAAACATGCTTTCAACCAAAGGCTATTCTTTAGAAGCTAAAACTCCTTTGAATGTGTAAGCACTTCTTTTTGTCATTTTAAGAGCTCATTACCATGTAGTCAGATGCTTGTTCACTGTGGCTAGAAATCAGAAAGGCAGATAAACCAGGGATGAAAAAGCAAGGATTCAGCAAGGCTGGAACTTCTGTAGAAGTCCTGAGCTGATCTTTTTCATTCAGCCTAAAATGCAAAGTCGCTCATTTCAAGGGAAGAAGTAGCTGCATTTATTTATAGCTATTAGACAAATATGCAAAGCAAAATGCTTTTCTAAGTGAAGAATGAAGCACAAGCCAATATAAATACTTCAAAATAAAGTGTGCTTTTGATAAAGGGTAATGAAGAGAGAGACTACAAAAAACAATATTGGTAAACATTAAGTTTTAATGTAACCTTACACCAATGCTAGGGTTTAAAACGCCCTCATAATATATTTACATATTATAGGTCTGTCATTTTAACTTGAATACCTAATATCATTTATGGAGAAAGCAGTCACATTTCCTGAATAATGACTGTATACCTATTAAAACGAATTGTGTTTCTTTTTAAAATGTACATTTATTCTGTTCTTATTCCGTTAATGCATATCTTTTCCTTCTTTATATCTGCAAAATGTCAATCCTGCTATGTTGGGGAAATCAATAATTAAATAGCTTTACAGTAATTACCTCTTAGGAACACATTTTCCATCTTCACTACATAAACTAACTCTACTAACATCAAAATTAAACAAATACATTGGTGAGGTCATCATGTGAAAACGTAACTCAATTTACAGATATTTTGAATCATATGTTAAACACCAATTGTCGTGCACATTCGTGTGAAGAGACCACCAAACAGGCTTTGTGCGAGCGATAAAGCTTTTTAATCACCTGGGTGCAGGCGGGCTGAGTCCGAAAAGAGAGTCAGCGAAGGGAGATAAGGGTGGGGCCATTTTATAGGATTTGGGTAGGTAAAGGAAAATTACAAGTCAAAGGGGGGTTGTTCTCTGGCGGGCAGGAGTGGGGGTCACAAGGTGCTCAGTGGGGGAGCTTTTTGAGCCAGGATGAGCCAGGAAAAGGAATTTCACAAGGTAATGTCATCACTTAAGGCAAGGACAGGCCATTTTCACTTCTTTTGTGGTGGAATGTCATCGGTTAAGGCGGGACAGGGCATTCTTCCCTTCTTTTGTGATTCTTCAGTTACTTCAGGCCATCTGGGCGTATACGTGCAAGTCACAGGGGATGCGATGGCTTGACTTGGGCTCAGAGGCCTGACACCAGTGCTTCCTAAGACGAAACAATGAGTCGGCCTGCTGAGCCCCTCTTAGGAACTTCAGCTCTACTATTAGGAAGGAAAAGTCTTCATATACTTGTGGCTCTGGAAATTTAGTTACCCTTAAAATATACCCACAACAACAGCAACAAAACTCTAATAATCTCAGCAATGGCAGTTAAGTGTGGCATTTCTTGTAAATTTCCCAGGTGTTTTCTAAGGTTTTTAGTAAACTGTTCACTTTGTGTCTAAGCTACTAGAATCTAAATGGAATCAATGGCTCCAGTGATTTCACCGCCTTCATGGCTAATCACTTCATGGACAGATCACTATCCAGTCAAAGCAACTAACTATTCGTGCTCAAATGAGCTGCCTGTGGATACGAAAAGATTAAGGAATTATCCTCAAAGTCATTCTCTGCCTTTGTTAACACCAGACGGAAGCGATTACATTAAAAAGAGTATATTTCTTGAAAAAGTGATATAGACTTAAAATATCAATTCAGAAAAGTAAAATATAAAAACGTTGTAATTCCCCCAAATTCAGAAATACCCATTGTCATCCTTTGGTAAACAGCATTTCATACAGCAGTAGGCTTATTCACAGGAGAGAACATTAAACTTGAATTCAAGTGATAAAAACGTTAAAAGATTTTACATAACATTTCCATAGCACAAAAATTTTATTTTCTAAAATATTTCTTTAAATCTTTTAAAAAAGAAAGATTTTTAAAGCATTTTAAAAGTTGGAGTCAATATGTGCAAACTATGTATTTCCCTGCCCAACCATAAAAAAAACCAAAATCATTCCTTTGTAGCAACATGGATGCAGCTGGAGGCCATTACCCTAAGCAAATTAACACAGAAAACCAAACACTGCATGTGCTCACTTAGAAGTGGGAGCTAAACATTGGGTACACATGGACATAAAGATAGGAACAACAGTCACAGGGGACTCCTAGTAGGGGAGGGAGGAAGGGGAGCTAGAGTTGAAAAACTACAGGTTGGGTACTATGTTCACTATCTGAGTGATGGGATTCATTGCCCCCGCAACCTCAGCATCACACAATATGCCCATGTAACAGACCTATGCATGTACCCCTGAATCTAAAATAAAAGTTGAAATAAACAATAAATAAGTACGTAAATAAAACTATGTATGCCAACAGTAAAAAATGTTTCTTTGGCCTGTAATCCCAGCACTTTGGGAAGCCGAGGCAGGCGGATCCCTTGAGGCCAGGAGTTCGAGACCAGCCTGGCCACCATAGTGAAACCCTGTCTCTATTAAAAATACAAAAATTAGCTGCACTTGGTGGTGCATGCCTGTAATCACAACGACTTGGGAGGCTGAAGCAAGAGAATCGTTTGAACCAGGAGGCAGAGGTTGCAGTGAGCCGAGATCACATCACTGCACTCCAGCCTGGGCAACAGAGTGAGACTGTCTCACAAAAAAAGAAAAAAAAGAAAGAAAGAAAAAAAAGAAAAAGAAGGAAAAAAAAAAAAAGA
>NW_012102055.1:473089-484185 GCF_000951045.1 Mandrillus leucophaeus | reverse complement strand
ACTATCTTCTGGCATCTGATGCTATAATACATCAAGCATCACATTTAATTTACTTTTTCTGCTTACATAGAAATGTGATTTTTTTTTTCTTTATCCTTGCAGTTCAGTAACTTCAGTATTATAATGCCTTGCTATTGAACATTTTCATCAATTTTTCTGGCACATACTGTGTGCCTTTTTTTTTTCCTCACAAATTAGGATCATGTTTTTCAACTCATGTTTTCTCATTCTATCTTCAAATATAATTTTTTCTCTTCCACTTGTTCTCAGCAACATAAATCATTAATTCATTGGCTATCTTTTGACTTGTCTATAATAGCTGTCATCTAATCCAGAATGATTTGCCCTTGCTGGGTTTTTTTTTTAATATTGTTAAGATTTTCTCAAATTTATCCCTTTGGTCTTTAATTTTAGTCCGTCTTTTTCTCCTTTTGTTATTTTTAATGGGGCTTAACTCGAATGCTTTTATGTTATGCCATTACTTTTTATTTGAACCCTTGTATCTATTCTTAGATCACTTGTTTTTGATAAGCTATATGAACCAGAACTCTGTGCATATGAAGAAGTATTTCATAAAATATTCCTGTGTCTCTTTGGGTACTATTTCTGTGAGATATGATGTTCATCTGCTTTATATTAATATCTCTTAATTTTGCTTTTATTCTTTTAATTTCTCTTATTTTTTCAACTGGTCTAAAAGTATTCTGGATTTTTAAAATTCGGGTGGCTACTTTGTGCAGAAGAGTATCGGGATGAAGAGAGAGCATGGTGGGATATGTATGATGAAACATGCACAGTGGCTGCTCAGGAATGTTGGACACCTGAGGACCTGCCTCAGGGAAACTCTGGCTAAAAGCCTTTCAGTTAGGGCTCTCTGCTTCAATCTGACACTCCCTGCCTCCTTTCTCTCCTTGACACCCCTTCACCTCAGGGAACACTCCTCCCCTTAAAGATCTAGTTACAGAACGTAGAAAATAACCATGCTGCACAATTCCTCCCTAAACTTACCCTCGTTCTCTGTTTGCCTTATTATGTTTTTTCTCCCCTACTGAGTCACTTAACTGACCCGAGGTTTTATAACTCGATGTAAAGAATTCTTAGATACGTCTTTCAGGATCACGACACTCGTTGTGGGAGGAGAGGGAATCTAGATTCTCCAAGAGAATCGAGATGGCAGAAGTCAGTTCTCAGTTCCCATGCATCCATCTGGACTGCACGATCTCTGACGGGAGTGAGAGCTTCAGAGCTACTGCTGTGCTTTTGTTTTTGTTTTGTTTTGCTTGGAACTTGTGTTCTAACTACTTTTAGTGGCTCTTATTCAGTTAGAGACAGGACGGTACTACAAAACTTCTCTTTACTCCATGATTTTTAATTGAAAACAATAATCATTTTCCAATAGTTTATTGTGTAAATTTTCAAAATTCAGAAAAATTGAAAGACATCTACAATGGCCCCCCATTTATCCACCATCTAGATTCTACCAGTAAAGCTTTACTGTTTTTGTTTAATCATATGTCTATCCACTCATCTATTTCTCCACCCATTCATCAACAAATTAATCATGTTTTATTGTTATTTTATTTTGCCAAAAAAAAAAAAAAAAACTGAATAGCAAGTTGTCAGAAGAAGATGATCAGGAAGTAGTAAAACTTCATTTACAGTAGCAGTCAGTTTAAAAATAAGATGTATAATAGTGCTCTTGTGTAGCCTTTTGACAAAAATGAGTAATGCTTTCAAGTGAATTATTTTACATGTAGCTATTAGGGGCCAAATATGTATTAATGACCAGATGCATAAATTTCTTTTCTGTGTAACTTGGTCTGTTGGGGCATCTGGCTTCAAACAAAAAGCAAGTTTACTCAGATGTGATTCATACCATATAAAATAAAAGTAGAAAAAAATCATTCCTCAGAGCTAATTTTTCTTGATTCTGGTAGCATGAGCTACCAGGCATCTGTTACAATACTCCTTACTGTTACATCAGAGAGGATAGTGGTTCTCAATACACACGTGTTGCGGGGGTCAGAGATACTGCATGTTAAAACCAGCTACAGTGCTTTTTTCAAACTGTAGAGTCACACACTTAATCCCCTAGAATTTTTTATATGCTTTGCTCTCTACCACAGATTTGACATTTGAGACATGGAAGATCCACTAACAATTAACCTTTCTTTCAAGGAATATAGCAAGAAATGTTGAGGAGGAAAAGTGCAAACTATTTAATATTTGCACTTTTTGAAGGAGGAGGGAACTGAGACATAGGTAGCCAGCTTGCCTCCCTTTCCTCATCATGGGTCAGCAGCCGTGTGAAGTGGGAAGAGAAAGTATGAGTCTATTTTAAGTGTATTTGTTTCGAAGCATAGTTTCTACTAATATCAGTGTAACTTGCTTCCCCTGGGGTAAACTCTACCAGTCTGGAGGAGATGGATCTGAAGATGAAGGTCTGACTATGGGGAAAGAGAGGCAACTGGAGACATACTGGTTGCAAAAGCTCCAGGTATGGCATCACTTGAGTGACCATATATCCTCATTTTCCAAAATAGTTACTTTTTTTGTCTTATTTATTATTACACATTATTAACAATGTATCTTTATCCTAAAAGTGTCCTATTTTGGAAAGTAAGCTGTATCCTTACCTAAGGCATCATTGAAGAGAAAGATAGTGGAATTTTCATGACTTTTAATCAATATAGATGACTGACTAAACCAGGAGGAGCCTTTTAATGAATGAGACAAATACCCCTTCAATAGAATTGGAGACTCCCCAGAGTGATAGGTAGAAACTCCAGCATGGTGATGAGAACCACAGGGTGTATCTAGAAATAAGGTCAGGTGAACACAGCAGTCTGATACATTCTTTGCAAAACAAACAAGACAAAAACCATGACGTAAAGTATTTATCAACTAGGACTGTAGGTGCCTTTCCACTTTGCTAATTATAAACCTCCAGCACACAATCCTCAGCTTAAAAGTTAAAGCTGCCCACATGAATGGGGGAGAACTCATGCTGCCCAGGTCTCAAGGAGAATCTAGACAAACAATTTTTGTGCAAATAGAAAACATGGATAGACTGTATAGACTTGTCATCCTCAAGAGTCAGTCAAGAAAAATAAACAAGCCACATACAGGCATACATATGCATAACCAGTATGTTTGAAAACATTCAGCAACTAAAAAAGAAAATTAAAAAAAAAAAGAATATAAAAGATAAATAAAGAGTATAATTTTGAAAAATATTTACCTCAGCCAGGAAAATAAATTAAATTTCTGGTAACTGCTGTTTTATATTCTCCGGGACATCAAGGGGAAAAAACCCTAAAATACAGATTTACTACAAGATAGGTAAGACTCTGTATGAGACAGAAAGAGCTAGAGAAAGAAACTAACAAAAATACAAATGAAGAATGCCATTTAAGGAATTAAACTGGCATTAGATAATTTTAATAACTGGTATGCAGTCTCCAAATATGGTCACCAACAATTTTTTTTTTTTTCCATTTCTCTATCTGCATATGTCTCCATCTATTTCCCCTCTCCTTGGATTTAGGTTGGCCTTGTAACTGATTTGACCAATTCAAAGGTGAAAGGAGAAAGGTTATTGGGCTTTTGGAACCACACAGGAAGAGCATTAGCATCTTCCACTGTCTGCTTCTTAGAGCCCAGCTGCCATGTTGCCCAGGCTAGACCAGTGAATGACTACAGCCTGTCTGAAAAGAGGCCTTGGAGAAAGACAGGCCATTCTTGCAGCTCCAGCCCCACTCCAGTTGGAATTGAATGTAGCTACATAAGTGACCTCAGTCATAATCAATTAAATCAAATTTACTTGCAACTGAAGACTAGAAAAACCACCCAGAAGAGCCCATTCAATTCACAGATTTAGGAGAAAATGATAAGTATTTGTTGTTTTAAGCCACTAAGCTTTACAATGAATTGTTAAACAGCAACAGATATCTGAAACAATGATATTTCTTATGCAGGTAATATATGCCAAACTTTGTGCTGAGTGCTTTATATGTCCTGTCTCACTTAATCTTCAAATTCATCTTTTCTTCATCTCTAACACCATTGCTCTGTATCAAACCATCATTTTTCTCCAATAGAAAAATAAAAATACAAGTTTTCAAATTGTATTTCTCGACTTCTGACTTGAGCCCTCCCCAATTCATCCACTCGATATACGACCAAGAGATCTATTTGAAATAAAATTGAAGTACATCTCTATGAATACCAGACCTCATCTCTGTAATCTATCTCTTTAGCCATATTTCTCATCAATTGTCCTCCAATACTATCTCATGATTTCTCCCTGCTCTTACCCCACTACATAGTGTCCTTTGCATATATGTTCCTTTACCTGAGAAAACCTTCCTTGCCCCCATTAATTCCACCAGGATTTTTACCTTCTTTCCAAAGTGTAGCTCAGGTATCATCTCCTCCAGAAAGCCTGTCTTCATTATCTCTGCTGCTATGATTTGACTGTGTCCTCTCTAAAATTCAGATATTGAAACTTACTAGCCAATGTGTACATATTAAGAAATGAGACCTTAAGAGGTGATGAGGTCATGAGGCCTCCTCTCCTCATAAATGGGCTTGAGGCCCCCATTAAAGAGACTTCAGACAGCATTTGAAGGGCACTTCCACCTTCTACCATGTGAAGACACGTTGTTCTTCCCCTCTAGAGATGCAGCTAGAAGAAGTCATCTTGAAAGCAGAGATAGCTCTCATCAGAAACAGCCTGCTAGCATCTTGATCTTGGACTTCCCAACCTCTAGAACTATAAGAAATAATTTTCTAGCCTTTATAAATTACCTAGTCCATGGTATTTTGTTATAGTAACACAGACATTTGCCCAGGGCCAGATCAGTTTCCCCTGCATGGGTCACATAGAAGATCATTGATACCATTATTAAAACAGCTTTGCCAAAGCATTGCATCTGTTTGTTTGTAAGTCTTCCACCTACATTTGACTGTAACTCTGTAAAGCTAAATGCTTGCTCTTCCTAGAAATTGCTATACAACTGTGTGACCTTAGGCATGTTATGGGTGTTCTCTGTGTCTCCATGTTCTTTATTTGTAAAGAGGATTTCTCCTATAGAGTTTTATTGGGAGGATTAAATAAATTGGGCACATACAGTGTTTAGAACCACTCAAAAATTTTTAACTTATTATTTTAATTATTACTCAATATGTTTATTAAACATGCTAAATCTGAAAAGATAGCTAGTATTTAGAGAAACATGGTAAGGAAAGGGAAAAGGATGAATGAGGGATAAATTAAGAAATACATTCAATGTATGCAAGGTATAGATGATGCCCTCGTCATCTCAGTAAATAGTGTCACCATCTACCCAAGCACTCAGACCAGAAACAAGGAGGGCATTCATGAGATAGTCACATAGTCCTGCATCCCTCACATTGAATTCATACAACTCTCAGTTTTCCCTCAAAAATGCATCTTGAATCTGTCTACTTCTCTGTTTCTATGGATACCACCCTAGCCTAAACCATTACTGTTTACTTTGTAAACAACTACGGAAGCCTCCCAATGAACTTCCATTTTGGCCCTTGCCCTATAGCAATCCATTCATCAAATAATAGAATGATCTTTCAAAGTGACAATTAGGTATTTAAATTCCTCTGCTTCATACTTTCACTAGAGCCACAATATTATTAAAGTCTTTTATGATAAAGCCTTGCCTACCATTGCATGCCATTGCCCTCTTCCTCCTTATTTTTAAATACCTTTTTGGCAAGGTGGGCCTCTTCCCGTTCCCCACAGTTTTTTCAAACCACAACAATTTCTGCACAGCCTAATCTTCTTCCTTTGTTCTCCCAATGGTTTTACTGTCTCATTCTTCAGGACTCAGCTTAACTATCTGCTCAGAGAGAATATACCAGACCAGTAAACGTAATGTAAGCCATTCTTAGTCTAATTGTCTCATGTGGCAAGGCTATTCTCTGTCCAGTTAAAAGATTTACTAGAATCTTACATAAATATTTATTTTTCTGTTTGTTTAACATGTGTCTTTCCCACTAAACTATATATTAGAAGGCAGAAGTGGGCCAGGCCATAAAATGTTGGTTAATTACAGTGGTACTAAGTGAAATTTAAGTATCAGTTCTCAAAGATTTATATTCAGAGGGCAATTCCCTGAGAAGACAGATGTGTTTTTTAAAAATAATATGATTTACAAAGAGGCAATTTTGTAATGGAGCAACTCCTCTAAGCTAAATGTGCTAACCATGCTCTGACATGCTAAAATGCATTATAACTTATCTTTTTCCTGGTTTTCATACAAGAATGGCACAGCAGAACATAGCAACACAAAACATCAATAAGGTTCCAACACAACTAGAGATGTCTTTTTGCCCAGTGTGGAACAGTTGCAATGGTTTTCAGGATATCTCCTGTGGCAGGTTCTTGGTTGCATTTTCTACAATAATGGGAGTTATACAAATCTGTTTCTTTCTCTGGCAGAAAGGCAAGTCTTTATGGGAAGAAGTATCAGGAAAAGTGACTTCTGTTTTTCTGACCTTTCTGAATCTTTAGGCTGTCGAGGGGAGTACAAACAAACAAACAAACAAACAACCTTAAATTCCCTGAGTGAGGTGGAGATTATCATTGTTTTTTTTTTTTTTTGACCAGCCAGTAAGTTTTACAGAGTCTTAATAAACCTCTAATTGTTATTGGCTGCAGAGAACTCTTTTCCTGCTGCTACTTGGTATTTGGATACATGGGCACATTTTCAGACTGTTATTGGTTGAGGTTTCACAGCATCACACTGAATTAAGCAAAGCAAAATATCTCAATGGACAGCTCACATTGCCTAACTCTTTACCCAAATATCAGGAACTACTGGATGAACCACTGGAACCATCATTAGGACTGAAGCACAAAAATGCCTGTTTGATTAAATCAAAGTTCAAGAGCATCTCTAATGTAGCTGTTCTGCAATCTAATGCATATAAAGAGATAATAGCTTCTTAGAACATCAATATCAAGGTGTATGCAAACAACTCTAGGGAGAATTTCAACAATAAGAGTGGCATTAATTCCAAATGTTCTCTGAATAATAATGCAGAGTCTCCAGGTAACTCCTGGGATCCCCACAGGATGTGACAATTAAAGGACCAGCTTAAATTGAATTATCATTGTTAGTCTCTGTGTGATCCCTACTTGCTGTTTCTTCCACTCCTCTCCAATCCCTCTTTGTTGTTACATTTTTTTCTTTTACTCGTAGCCCCGCAATCTTTGATTAGATTGCATAGAATTCTCAGCACTTAAAGTTTCCATAATATTTCATAAAACCTAGATCCTTTATCAAGACAGCGTATGAGCTATAAATCTCTTTTCTTTCCATTCTGTCTTTGGTGGTCAGTTCCTTTAATTATGACTGGAAGTGGTTGTTGAAGATATTCTGCAACATATTCATACATCAGAGAAATAAGTAGACATACAGAACAAGGATCTGAGACTTTTGCTTTATTTAACCTTGCTATTGGTATGCCCGGGGTTCCCAGAATTAATAACTCTGAAAATACTGGTGGAGATTTAAGATTCAGATAACTGGACTTCCCATGTTTGGGCATCTAGTCCATCATCTGTCTCCTTTCAATTAATAGTCATAGACTAAAGTAGAGTCATCATACTAAAATGTGTGTTTCTTTCTCTACTTCTTTAGGCTCCTAGAGCTCAATTGTCCTTTAGTGGTTAGCTAACAAAAGAAGTTTGGACAACACTATCATCTGACTTTTGGGATAAAACAAAATATGGAATGACAATGAGAGAACTCATCCAGTGATTCTAAACTTCTCCGTCTTCTCCACTGATAATGATATTGGTGATATTAATGACAATTAACTCTGTGAGTGTTTAATATGTGCCTAGACTGTTCTGTGTGCTTTATGCTTTAGATATAATATTCATTGGGTCATCACACTAGTGAAAGGTTAGATATTATTATCTTACTTTAAAAATAAGGACAATGGCGCACAAACAGATCAAGTAACTTCCCTGAGTTCACACAGATAAATGTCTGCAGCAGGGAAAAATTAAACGTAGTAACAGACAACCAGCCATTCAGTAGCTGTATCTTTGCAAAGTTACTGGACTTCTCTGAGCCTTTCATTATCTGTAGATTCATGAGTTCACTCTCTCTCAGAGTTCAGAGAGATGTCACTCATCTCATATAAAACAGAAACAGAAAATGCTGTATCTGTTAAAGTGTATACCATAACCCATGTTCAAAATTTATGTATTCATTCAACAAACATTGTTTAGGCATCTACTATGTGAAAGGCTTCATGCCCAGCTGTTGAAGGTAAAGACATGGATGAAATATCCCAAGAAGTTCCCAGTCTATTAGGCAAAATAATTGTATACTGTGTGATCCAGTAAATTAGCCTGAAGTATAGTAGAATATCATATATGCAGCAGTGGGAGCCCCTTCAGAATACAGAGGCAAAACGTGGAAAGAGCTTATTTAACTACATGGTTTAGCAATGCCAGTAAGGTATCAGGACTGAGTTTTGATGAAAATACACAGGTGTCAGTTCCCCCAGGTAGCCACGGTCATGATTTTAGAAATCAAGGCCTATGCCAATGGCAGGTAAGGAGGTGAAGAAGCACAGGGCAGCAGACTGCATTCAGGAAACTGGGAAATGTAATATGACTGGATCTTTATGCCCATAAAGCGGAGTGGTACAAGAGGAACTTGGAGAGGTGGAAGTCATGATGGCCTTGTAGGCCACACAAAGAATTTTGGACTTCTCCCTCTACCTGTTGCAGGACCAGAGAACCAGGGAATAGATACAGTTGGATTTGCATCTTAGAAAGATGACTTTGGCAGTAGAGTGGAAGACCAGTTGCAGGAGGCAGACAACAAACCTGCAGTCAGGGAGAACAAATGAAAGGCAATTTCACAACCCAGACATGAGACAGTGAAAGAGAAATGCCTATGTGGGCCTCTTCTGCACATTCCTCTTGAAAACAAGGTAAGAGGCCAAGCGTGGTGGCTGGCGCTCATAATCCCAGCACTTTGGGAAGCCAAGGTGGGTGGATCACCTGAGGTCAGGAGTTTAAGACCAGCCTGGCCGACATGGTGAAACCCTGTCTCTACTGAAAAAATAAAATACAAAAATACAAAAATTAGCCAGGTGTAGTGGTGTGCACCTGTAATCCCAGCTACTCGGGAGGCTGAGGCAGGAGAATCATTTGAACCTGGGAGGCAGAGGTTGCAGTGAGTCGAGAACACGCCACTGCACACTAGCCTGGGCGACAGAGCGAGACTCCATCTCAAAAAAAAAAAAAAAAAAAAAGAAGAAGAATAAAATAAAATAAAATAATGTAAGAAAGTTACAACAGGAATATGAAAGAGAAGGCAATTGGAGCATTCTGTTCTTTTAAATGAGATGGTTTTAATGGGATTTGGTTACTGATTAAGGGTTCTTGGTGAGAAGATGGCAGCATTGTAAGGTAAATACTAGGTTTCTCACTTCAGCAATGGGAAAGCGGTAGTGTCTCCAGATCACACAGGAAATATATGAGAAATATAAATTTGGGGTGTGGTAGACGAATGAAGTTCCAGAAGTGTTATGTTCACTGAGCTTTTGGGACATTTGAGTGGAACCATCAGGTCAGCAGTTCATCTTCAGCTTTGTGGAAAGATTTGCCGTAAAGATATAAATATGGAGGTTATAAGCACATATGTGTTGTTCAAAAGTATGAAGGAAGGTGATCATGTGAAGAAACAGAAAGTGATAGGACAGATAGGAAGAGGGACATGGAAAGATGCCTGAGAAATGTGAGGATTCAAGGAGAGCACAGAAGAGGTGGATCCACAGGAAGAAACAGAGCTGGTTGTCAGACGTGGGAAGAGTGACCAAGAAGTCAACTCAACCAAAGAGTGGAATACCACAATAAATTGGTCTCACAAAGTGTTTATAGATAATAAATCCTCAAATTCCCTTCTCATGTTGAAATGGCATACTATCTAAGATAACAGTTCATTCATTTCAACCATTCTGTATTTTATAGCCTCTGTACCTTAAGTAAAATATTTAAGGTTCAAAGATCTTTTGCTAAGTTTTTGCCTATATAGGTAAATGAAATTCATCGAGGGATTAAAATAATCTAATCAAATCTTCTTCCAGGCCCTCAAAATCTGTGAAGCAGAAATTGCCCGGATGTCAACTTCAATTTAGCTGCAATTGTTCCTTTAAGAATGAAGTTCAGAAACACATACAATATTTATGTGTCAATTATGAATACAATTTAAAAATTTTTAAAGAATAATAGAGCTCAGAGTAATATAGAACATTTAATAAATATACCATGATCAAATATATTTTGGTATATTATTTTATGCATGGATATAGAAACGCACACAAAGTTGGCTTTTGTGGTCTTAGAATAGACCTGGAAAAAAAATGGTTATGAGGAAAGTAGAGAGAAGTGGATAAAAGTACAGTTATTGACATTGGAATTAGATTAAATTAGACTTGAATTTTTGACACTGCACTTTGTAGCTGTGCAAACTTGACCAAGTTACTTATCTTCCCTGAGGGTTTTTATCCTTTTCTCTAACATGCGTAAGATTGACCTCATGGGGTTAGTGGGATTATCACCTCAGGAAATTCACTCTTGGCACAGTGTCTGTGCATAGCAAACAATCAATAAATATTGGCCAAATACAGTACAAAGAACACTTGAATAGGAGTTGGGAGCCTTGTATTCTAAACCTGGCTCTGGTGGGGCACAGTGGCTCACGCCTGTAATCCCAGCACTTTGGGAGGCCAAGGCAGGTGGATCTCTCAAGAGCAGGAGTTCAAAACCAGCCTGGCCAGCATGGTGTACTGAAAATACAAAAATTAGCCATGTGTGGTGGTTCATGTCTGTAATCCCAGCTACTCAGGAGACTGGGGCAGGAGAATTGCTTGAACCTGGGAGGCAGAGGTTGCAGTATGCCGAGATAGCGCCACTGCACTCCAGTCTGGGCAACAGAGTGAGACTCCATCTCAAAAGAAAAACAGAGAGAGGGAGATAGAGAGAGAGGAAGGAAGGAAGGAAGGAAGGAAGGAAGGAAGGAAGGAAGGAA
>NW_012102055.1:466614-473034 GCF_000951045.1 Mandrillus leucophaeus | reverse complement strand
AGGAAGGAAGGAAGGAAGGAAGGAAGGAAGGAAGGAAGGAAGGAGAAAAGAAAATCAACTTGACTCTGTCACTAACCAACAGCATGATAAAAAAAAAATATCATCATGTCTCTCAGTGGTCTCTTTATGTAGAAAATAGGAGAGTAGGACTAGATTAGTATTTTTCTAAATTTTACTTAACCAAACCAGCACTTTCTCTTTAAGTACAATCTTATATCTTACAAAACTAAATAGAAGAGTAGCTGCTGCCCTGGTTGAAGTAGAAGAGTTTTAGAATATGTATGTGTGTGTAAATATACACAGTATATATATTCAGATATACATGTATATTTGTATATCATAACATATTTATGCTGTAGTAACAGGAAAATTCGTGTTCCTAAATTCTTATAACCTCCACAAGTAACTGCACCAGCAAAAGAGCAAAGCAGAACTTCCAGGCAGTTCCTTAAACAAGGACTGTTGTTTTTACAGAATCTAGCGTTGAATCACAATGAGCCAAATTTCAACTTTCATTCATAGTTAAATGGACAATAGGCAGACTAATCTATACTAAAGAGGCTTCCTTTCCTCTCAACAGTCGCATTCTTTTCATGTAAGCAATGCAATGCTAAGTACTTATAGTGATTGCAATCTCTTCCAAGAAAATTTTCTATGGCACTTAAATATAATCACTACCTAACTCAGGACAACTTGTGTCATCAATACACTCTCTTGTTGAGTAATCAAGACATGAAATTTAGTTTTGCTTTGGTTTCTTCTCTCCCTCCTGTAAAATAGAAATGTATTTTTGGAACAAATATGTTGCTGTTAGGCAGATTTGAAAATACGAACTTTTAAAAGGGAATGTTCTCATTGTCATGTAGTTTAGAAAGAGACCACTCTTGTAGGTGTGTGTACTAACAGTATCAATGTATATCAGCACAGCCTAACAGTTTAATTATTTTATTATATAATTTGATTTAAACGACTGCCAAGTTGACATTTTGGGTGGTCTGGAGTATGGTCAAGATGACAGCCTGGGATCCACAACTGGAAAAAGCCAGTACCAAATGGAGCAGAGAGCTGAGTCAGAAATAGCCAGCATCAGTCAGCAAAGGCAGCCAGAAAGTTCAAACTTGTCCTTCAGGTGAGAGAAGCCTCCTAGAAAAGACAGCCCATCACTCCGGAGAACATTTTGGGACAGGACAGGGTCCTGCTTGATAAATAGAACAGCAAGGGAGGTACAGCAGGTCAGGGGAGTAAGGGAAGAGTGTCAAGAGTCAGATACTTGGGAGTATGTGTGTGAGGGGATGGTGGGTAAGACATGAACACATGGACCAGGTGAGTTCGTGTTACTGCCGAAAGAAGTAGCTGCTATTCAATTCTTGGGTATGTGTGTCCAAGTCTTCCAAGAGAAGCCAGAAATATGTATTTTTAAGTGAAAACTTCAATTTTGAAGCATTGTCAATAACTTCATTTTGTTTTTTTAAATACTGTGAAAATGGAAGCAATCTTATGCCAACCAACGTGAAATACATTTGCCCTAGGTCTTTACGTTTGAGATATCAGGCCTGGAATTCCAGACTTGTAGGTGTATGCTTATAAATTTGGCCCTGATTCATGGGTACTTTTCCAGTTTTGTTGTAATTTATTTCTTTGGATCTAAGTAAGCATCACCAAATTGCCCTAATATTTATGGGAGGCCAACTTTATTCTTACTTTGGCATTCCAAAGAAACTTCCTGAAGCTCAAGAAACATGGCAGTCTGTTCAAGGGTGGTCTTGTCTGCCTCATTATTTGACTTCTTCAAGATATCCTGGGATGAATTCTCTGACCTTCCCCTCACCCTGAAACAGCCCCATTCTTTCATTTGCCAAACATTTCACAATCTAGCAAAGTGTATCATAAAATATTTGGCTATTCCATATGTAAACTAAACATAAAATTCTAAGCCTCCCAACTGACTGAACAGATCATCTCTTGGCCAAAAGGACGCCACAGTTAAGCTTGAAAACTGCTTTATTGGCCATAATGAAATGGGAGGTCAGACACGCCTTGTTACACCCCTTCCCTGGCTAATCACAATTAGGCTTTATTCCCTAAGGGCTAAACAGAAACCAGTTCTTTCCAAAGACCACACTACTCATCTGCCTGTGGCTGCCCTTCGTTTTTTGCCTGATAAGAGAACACTGACCATGGGGTGGTTCTCTCCAGTCTATGGAGAATGTGCAGTCAGAGTTTTTGTGACCTTGGCTTCACCTCTTGATGTTAGAGCACGGAAAACGCCACCCTCGGCTCATGCTTGTACTGCCATTTTTTGTAGAGAGACTCAGGAAGGGGCATAAAGCTCCGTTGGATCTGTGAACGTTTCTTCTATCACAAATATTAATGACTCCTTCCTCCTACAGCTTATTAAATATGTATATTCGGTCACCAGCTCAGCATAAATTCCTGTTCCCTTTGCCCCTCCTCAAAGTGTCCATTTCTGGCTTCTGACTGGAGGCTACACTTCTCAGCCTGTCAGAAGGGCCACCCTGAAAGCTGCAACCCTTTATGAGAAACAAACTGTCAGGCCTCTGAGCCCAAGTCAAGTCATCGCATCCCCTGTGACTTGCACTTATATGCCCAGATGGCCTGAAGTAACTGAAGAATCACAAAAGAAGTGAAAGTGCCCTGCCCCGCCTTAACTGATGACATTCCACCACAAAAGAAGTGAAAATGGCTGGTCCTTGTCTTAAGTGATGACATTACCTTGTGAAAGTCCTTTTTCTGGCTCATCCTGGCTCAAACAGCTCCCGCACTGAGCACCTTGTGACCTCCACTCCTGCCAGCCAGAGAACAACCCCCCTTTGACTGTAATTTTCCTTTACCTACCCAAATCCTATAAAATGGCCCCACCCTTATCTCCCTTCACTGACTCTCCTTTTGGACTCAGCCCGCCTGCACCCAGGTGATTAAAAAGCTTTATCGCTCGCACAAAGCCTGTTTGGTGGTCTCTTCACACGGACGCGCATGACACAAACCTCTTCTTTTCAAATTTATGAACTTTGTCATTCTTAAATTTCCAGATAGCGTATGGCACAGGAGCTAGGAGCACAAACCAATTTAAATGGGTGTGAGAAGAGGATCAAATCCAAATTCAATTTAAATTTTTCACATTTATATAGTCAGATTGTTCTTAGAAAGTCATCAACACAATTTTTTTTTTCTCTGTTGAAGAAGAACAGAGGGGAAAATATCACTGCTCTCATGGAAAATATGTTTTTTCCTTTTTTCCTCTGAAACTCTATTCTCCTAGTAGTTCTTTCAGAGTGGGTGGCAATGAAAATGCCCAGGTGAGGCAGTGCAGTGTGCTGTCCTCCTCCTCCCTGGCCAGTGCTCCTCAGAGTTTCGCCTCACTCTCCAGTTAGTAAGAGCTCTCTGAAGTCTGAAGTGAAAGACTCTTCCCTTCTTTCACACTCAGCATGAAAGGAGGAAGCAGACCTTTACCAGGTCCTTGGGGAATTTGGACCCATCAGAATCTCTAGAAAGTGTTCAGAAGTAAACAGTGGATCCTTCAAGGGACAGCCTTTGAGATTTCAAAGTAAAAGAGACCAGGAAAACTCTAAAAAGCACAGTATAAAAAGGAAAATATACTAAATAGGAGTCACTGAGAGAAAAGTGAGTTCTGGAGGCCTAAGGCTCCCACTACAGAGGAGCATTATGAAACAGCAATTAACATAACTCTCTTGAATTGCTTAGAGTCTTTATAGTTACTTTCCTATAACTTCCCTGCTTTTACATATATATAATTTCCTCCCTTTAGGCACCAGTTAATACCTCCATTAAAACTCCCCAAAACCAAAAGCAAAGTGGTTTCAAAACAAGTGGTTGCAACTGTTTTAGAGCGCAGGAAAGAGAAATGGCAGAATCCTTTGACCTCCAAGGGAAACTATTTTATTACATTAAAGAAACACAGGAAGAGAGAAAGAGAGAAAATATTTTCCTTTTCAGGAGCCGTGAATTCATGTAGATTTTACTACGTGCAAAATGTATATCAATATTGCTTCTCTTTGATGGAAGACATTTGATTCATTGCTCCAAGGAAGATGTTAAAAACAAAACAGCAGCAAAATATTGGGAAAAGAAATGAAATGAAGACTGTATCTCCTCATCTTCTTCTTCCTTATTTTGCAAACTTTGAGATCAATGGTGACTCTCTTTTAAGGACAATACTGTTCATAACATCTACTTGAGGGAAGAGAGAGACCCTCTCATATTGTTTTATATAGTTTTGTACTCAGAAAAGGAAAGAGAAGTGAAACTAAAGGCAGGTAGCCTGGCGCCTAGGAACCGGAACCGAAACCAAGGAACCAGACCCGAAACCAGGCCTGGGCCTGCCTGACCTAAGCCTGGTAGTTAAAATTCGACCCCTGACCTAGCAACTGATGTTATCTATAGATTCCAGACATTGTATGGAAGTACATGGTGAAACCTCCCATTCTGTTCTGTTTCACTCTGACCACTGGTGCTGGCAGCCAGTGTCACATACCCCCTGGCTTGCTCAATCGATCAGATCATGACCCTCTCATGCGGACCCCTGTAGAGTTGTGAGCTGATTAAAGCCACTCCCTTCACTATCTTGGTGTCTGAGGGGTTTTGTCCGCAGTTTGTCCTGCTACATACTCACTATTTTGTATTTTTTAGCATTTGAGGATGTAGCTAGCACCTCCTAAAAGAGTATCTTTTATCAGCTGTCTTCAGGAAAAACAACCAAAACAAAACTATAAACACTGCTTGAAGTTTATAATGCTTAGGTTATCGACCTGTGACTAAAATGCTGCACGGTTCCATTAAGCGTCAAAATAAATCACTGTAATATACTTGGCTAACAGGGCTTGGACTATTAGGATGAGTTAACAGGGAATTGATCTGATTAATTAATTAGTAATAAGATTTTAGACGAAAGCCGTGCCTTTTCAAAGAGCTCCCAGTGCTTTGTAATCATCATCTTACTTTTTCCTAGATGATTCAGAGAGTAAAATGAGATGTCAGAGCCCCAAATCACATAGCTGATTTGCAGCAGAATCAAGTTTAGAATCTCTGTCCCCTCATTTTAAAGAATATGTTCTAAACACTGAATCATCATATTTCTCTGATTAAAAAAAATAGCACTCCCTGATTTACAACTTAACATCTGTGACATTCTAAAACTGTATCATGTCACTTGAGGTCAAGTGAAATCACAAAACAAAACCAATTATTTGTAGACAAGATAACTATTATTTAATCATCTGATGGAAATGAGGTTCAAAGTAAGAGCAGATGAAACAAAGTACAAAAAAGGATAATAGCAACCTCCTGATTATCTGGTAGGGCTTTTACTACCTCTGCATCAAAGAAGGGATTTAAACGACTCAAAAGGAAGATATTTTGAAATACCACTGGTATGGTTTGGCTCTGTATCTCCACTCAAATCTCATCTCAAATTGTAATTACCACCCATTAAGGGGGAGGTGATGTGCTCTCCTCGTCATAGTGAGTTCTCACAAGATCTGATGTTTTCTGTTTTTTCCAGGAAATAAATATCTGTTTTCAATGCTTAATTTCTTTTTATAAACTTATTTTGTACTGAAATCGATTTTGGGAAACAGGTGGTATTTGATTATATAAGTTCTTTAGTGGCGATTTCTGAGATTTTGGTGCACCCAATAGTTGATGGTTTTATAAATGTTTAGAAGCTCCTCCTCTCTTCTCTCTCCTGCCACCATGTGAAGAAGGTCCTTGCTTCGCCTTCGTCTTCCGCCATGATTGTGGGTTTCCTGAGGCTTCCCCAACCACGCGGAACTATTAAGCCTCTTTCCCTGAGTCCGGGGTATTTCTTTACAGCAGTGTGAAAACATACTAATACAACCATTCTAATCACATATTTAATATTAGAATCAAATCATAACAGTAGCCAAAACAGCTTTTGGTGTGCTGTGAATCTATGATTACTTAGCTTCCTTGCCAGTTGAGAAAGAGTTAAATGACCGAGAAACTTAGCTCTGCTATAGCCCTATGACCTTGAAAAATTCATGTAATTTTTCTGAGCCCCAGTTTTCTCATCTACAAAATGCTAATAGCATCACTTACTATGTGGATTAAGTCATGTATGTACTTGAAAGTGCTGAGTAAATCCTGTGTTTCTCTAGCGATGCAATATTGTAACATCGTAGGTACATAGTCCTTAGTTTTTAGGAAAGATCTACACAAGCTTAGGCCAAAGAGCTTGACCATGTGTTAACCCTGCCTGGGGCAGGATGAAATCATGGCCTCACTGAATACAAAAGAAATATTTTATTTATTATTATTATTATTATTATTATTATTATTATTATTATGTTTTTTGAGATGGAGTCTCGCTCTGTCGCCCAGGCTGGAGTACAGTGGCGCGATCTCGGTTCACTGCAAGCTCTA